>NC_081221.1:1044784-1309784 GCF_902713425.1 Acipenser ruthenus
TGCGGAGGGAGGAGGGAGCGTCTCTGGGTTTCTGGAGCACTTCACCGGCTACAATCACCCTGTAGCCCCCCCCCCCCCCCCCCCCCCCCCCCCCCCCCCCACATCAGCACCAACACCGACCCAAAACGCAGCAAAGAGAATGGTGCTGTGAATATAACACTATTTAAATGAACCAGGATCTCAATCAGGGAGACTGAGGGGTCAAAGTCTAAAAGTGCCGTCAAAGGTGCCAATCTATGCAATAAAAGCCCCACAACTTTACACAAGACACTTGAAGTGTCTAATCCAAAAAAAAAAAAAAAAAAAACGCCAGCAGCGGCGGCTTTAACTGTCGAATCAGCTCTATACGGAGAACAGGGGGGACTCGGAAGAAAACGACATTGAGATTCCGTTTACATTCCTGTAGGAAAGAATAATGTTGAAATGTTTGACACTAATTGATAGCAAACGTTGTAAACAGTTCATAACACCTTATCTGTTTCCTAGTGAAAGTGCTCGCCTCTCTCCCCGCGAAGGGTGATTAATATGAGCCATCACTCACTGTCCCGGCTCGCTGAAAGGCAGCCGCACGGCCATCCCTCCTCTGGACTGCGATAACAAGCAGCAGGAATAATGAGGGGTGTCATTCCACTTTTCATTTCGATGGAAAGTCGTTACGGGAGTCAAAGCCGGGGCCACGCTGCCATGAATCAAGCCGCTGTGGTATGAAATTAAAACAAAACAGAACAGACCGGCCGCCTGCTTACCTGCGGTGTTAAAGAGACAGCGCGCTTTCGCTTTTACCCGTGTTTTTTTTCTTCCCCTTTCTGTTAGTGGTGTTAGCAAATAAGACGTTCAGTTTTTCTATGTTATTATTATTTGTTTATTTAGCAGACGCCTTTATCCAAGGCGACTTACAGAGACTAGGGTGTGTGAACTATGCATCAGATGCAGAGTCACTTACAATTACGTCTCACCCGAAAGACGGAGCACAAGGAGGTGAAGTGACTTGCTCAGGGTCACACAGTGAGTCAGTGGCTGAGGTGGGATTTGAACCGGGGACCTCCTGGTTACAAGAGCGTTTCTTTAACCCCTGGACCACACAGCCACCTATATGCTATGTGTTGCTATGCTTGTTTGAGTGCATTCCCTTAAATCACATGCAAAGGCAAGCTGGTGGAAAGTTATTGATAAGGAGACGCGTTCTTTATTTGTGTATGATATACCGGTAATGATACATTGTCCGTGCGTGTGCGTGTGCGTGTACGCGTGCGTGTACGTGTACGTGTCAAACGCATGCATTGCGAGTATGTTCTAGAACGATCGAGGCTACCAAAAGCTGTCCCTGGAGAATTTTTTTATTATTATTTTACTTTTCTTTCTTTAAAAAAAAAAAAAGTTTTTGAAGTGGAGCAGCCTCACAGGGACACACAGACAAACACACACAACACTTCTTTGCTCGGGATATGTAAGGTATAGGTGGTTGATGCAAACAAGACCGATTCCCCAGTGCCGTAAAAGGATCTTTAAAAAAAAAAAAAGAAACGCTCTAGCTTTTCAGGTTATAGGCGGATCAATCTGGCCTCTTAGTCGAGTCTTCGTCAGACAGTCAAATGTCATCAAGTTACCAACAAACCCACAACACCATTCAACAGTATCATTTTTTGGTATTTAGTTATTTAAAATGATAACATTATAGAGATCGGGACGGCACAGTTAATAATGAGAGGTACAGGGTTCAAACGATGTTGCATGATATTCAGAGGCAGAGAGGTGTGGCTTGCAGTGTTGGGAGTTACACGGTGACTCCCATCTGATTAACTGGTCTGTTATGCGCATCGCTGGGAGGTGTCTGATTCGATCCGGAAGACACGAGAGAAATTTACATTTTAGAACATCGCTCAATTACTTTCAAGAGCACCAAATGTAATCTGCCTCCCTTTGAAAGTTTTAAAACTTCTGGTCCACAGCAGATCAGACTTGTAAGATATTGAAACACATTTACAAAGCATTGCCTCTCCAGTCTTTAATTAACTCTAACTATTGCTTGGTTGTCTCGAGTCTAGTTTTGTGGTTTCAAAGTTTAATAAAGCACAGCGAAAGCACTGCAAAGCATAGGTAAGCATTGTCCAAAAAAACTAATAATTAATAAACATGGCAAATCAGGGGTAAACTACGGGGAAAGCGTCATAAAACTGCAAAGATACTGTGCAAAAACTAAACTACAGTGGTGAACTTCTGCCAGTGTTCTGAGTGCAGCTCAGCGGTACCTGTTTCTGCTATGCAGTAGGAGTCTGCTGTTTAGCCCAGTGGGATTAGGAGTATGGCAAGGCTGGTACGACAGACCTCAACCAGCAATAATCCGGGACTGTTTTAAAGTGATATGTACCGAGCGTGTCGTTATCGGTACAGTATTTTGTAAAGCAGGGTTACAGAGAGGTGCTTACCTAGCAGTTTGCTGGTCTGGATGTCAAGGGTTAAACTCTGATACTCCTGTTATTACAAGTAAAACGTGGTACTTTTTGTATTACAGTACTAGTTCATCAAATTTGAAGCCACAATGCACGTTTGTTTATTCAGAGAGCATAAACACAAGCGTTTAATGTATTCATAGCTGGGGCGTATGGCCTAATTATAAATCCAGTCACTAACAGCGGATTTTAATTCTGTACGCAGAAACACTGTAACATGCACGCACCAGCTCTGTCAATTATATACCAAATGCATTATTGCCTTAAACAAAGCGGGTTAGTTAAATTTAGTGTCAAAACAGCTATTACTAGTAAATAGCACAGGACTACGCTTGCGACAGACGCGGTCTAGATAGGTTAAGACCACACAGACCAAAGTTTGTATTATTATTATTATTATTATTATTATTATTATTATTATTATTATTATTATTATTATTATTATATCAATAATCATGGAATAACCAATCCCAAACTGCATGATGTCTATATACATATAAAGTGAGATGATGAGCGCCCTCTACCGTTAAATATATGTAAATGTTTTTCTTTCCATATTTTCTCCCATTTCCCTATACTTTTTCTATTTATAAATTTAACTATAAATTTCTCTCTCTGTTTTTTCCCTTCTACCTTCAAAATATCATTTACTGTTGTTAATTCAATTTCCTTTAATTTTCTGTTTAATCTGTTTCGTTGCTGAATATATGTACTGCATTTCCAGTATCTTTGATCCACTGTTTCCGCAATTACCACGTGTCTTAGTATCTTCCTCGCTGTTTTTCCCTTTCCCCATGTGTTTGTATTTCCCTGCTTTTGAGTGTTTTTTTTTTATTACTTTTGTACTGTGTGTAGCATGTACACAGAAACCGACACGTCCACACATTGTGTACGATTTGGCCAATCAGAGAGAAGCTACGGACGGTTACAGCCAATAAGAAGGAAAGCAAACTCCACAACAGCCAACGAAACGACGGGATTTGCCAGAATATGTGTAACTCGCCTATCCAATCGGTATGGTTAAATCTTTCTTTCCTGTTTCACATCGACCAATCAGTAATTTATCTTGACAGTATTCAATTTGCAACTTCATTTGCACATTAAAAAAAAATGCCAGTTATAAAATGCTCCAAAAATGTGCAATGGCATTTCATGGGTTAAGATTTCACAGCACGGATTATGCTAAATTGAGACCCATCAACAGTTTTTTAATTTGACATCATTAAAACCAAGCGAAATTTCAGATAAAACGCGTTTCTGCGGTGTGGCCACAGGGTGGCAGTATCGGGCAATAAATTAGATACTTGGCTCTATAGAATGATGGCGGTACTGTGGGTATAAAGAGTGGAGCAGTTCTGTGTTTTAAGGATTCGTTTTTTTATGCACGCTACCAGCAGGGGGCGCCATAACCCCTTTCTTATTATTATATATTTTTTTTACAATAGTGCTCTGTAAAAAAAACTTTAATAGCAATTACTAGGCGCAATAAATTGAATCAATCCAAACAAAAACAAAAATACTGATAAGAGGGGCGTTTGAAAAAACGGCTTGAACTGTGACCTAGTGGTTGGCATCTGTGTATAAGGCATGTAAAACAATCGAGCTGTTAAACCTGGTCAATATGGCAATCTTCCATTTCTGATTTTAAAATGTGGTTTTGAATATAAACGATGCTATATTTGCACTGCCATTTTACAGCCCCCCCCCCCCCCCCCCCAGTTTTTTTCTCATGGTTATACTATGCATTTACCATAGTTTACCCTGCTTTGCCATGTTTATTAATATGCTTTACCACACCTCGCTATGCTTACCTATACTTTACTATGCTTTTACTATGCTTTATTATGCTTTGCTGTGCTTTTACTGTGTGAAACTTATATGTTTGGTTTTTTTTGTACATGGGAGCCTAAATGCCTAAATAGGGGTTTTCAATCTACTGTAGGTAACAACCTGCAATGCAAACAAACCTTTCATCTCTAGCAATCTTTTCAAATCGCTTGTTTGCATTTGACAGACAAACACACTTGTGTGCACGCGTTTTGTTTGAAGTGTGTTTGCAGAGCTCCTTATCTCCTCTCTCAGAGCTGTGGTGGCTGTACACTGGCCCTTCTTCAGACAGGTAGCTGTTGGTTTAAAGCCACCGTTTTCACACGCTGTTTGCATTGCAGGCTGGAGGCTAACCACTTATCCCGGCTGATCATGTAAATTCCAAAATGAGATCACTGTGCAAACTTGAAGCCTCGCGGCTGACTGATCACTGCTGATTCGATTCAGATCTTTCTTTCCGGCTCTCATCTGCAATACATTTGAACCTAAATTTGAAAATGCCATCTTGGAATATGATCTGGCCTCCCCCAACCTGCCTACAGAACCACTCTCAGGGAATTCCAATGAGATATTCTGACTCTGAGACTCTGTACAGGGCTGGCAGTCTGTTTAGGGGTTAATGGTGACCAGGTAAAACATGTAAGGTGAAATTTGTACAGAGAGAGAGAGAGAGAGAGAGAGAGAGAGAGAGAGAGAGAGAGAGAGAGAGAGAGAGAGAGAGAGAGAGAAACTGCTCTCAAAAACCAGCTCAGCCTGAACTGAGTTTCGATCGTGGCATTCATTGAGAAAAGAATCTCAGTGCACTCCAGCACGCACACACACACACACACACACACACACACACACACAGAGGGTGGGGCGAGATTCCTTTGTAAAGATGCATGCAGGTGTTTTGCAGCATTGTGTGTATTGATGCAAGGTACTGTGCAGATGTATAGATTCATTATCATGGCGTTATGATAGCACAACCCCAAGCACAGCACAGCCATGAGCAGCACTACCAGCGATGGCAGCTCAGCAGATATGGAGCAGATCAAACTGATGTCAGCCCACTGTCTGCCTGGTACTGGTAAGGTATTCTGGTACAGCAATGGATAACCATTTTGGATGGACGTGTATGAATACATCAACATGAGTCCCCCTAACCCCTTCCTGACTGAGTTACAATGTTATTATGCATAGTTAAAATATACTGTATTTAAAGTGCCATTCTTTTTGCGCAATATATGTAAGTACACAAGTGTATCAGAAAAGGGTTAGAGTATATTGTAACTATGCATAATTACATTGTAAGTACACATGTAATACACAGTAATTAGAGGCACAATGTAAAATTTTACCCATTTAGAGGCTGTGTGGTCCAGTGGTTAAAGGGCTTGTAACCAGGAGGTCCCCGGTTCAAATCCCACCTCAGCCACTGACTCATTGAGTGACCCTGAGCAAGTCACTTCACCTCCTTGTGCTCCGTCTTTCGGGTGAGACGTAGTTGTAAGGAACTCTGCAGCTGATGCATAGTTCACACACCCTAGTCTCTGTAAAGGATAAAGGCGTCTGCTAAATAAACAAATAATAATACCCTAGAAAGGCTGCAATGTGTTTATTTTAAAGGCAGGGTGCCAGGTGTTTTATAAAGGTGTTTTCCAAGCTTTAACAATTAGCTCTATCAGTGTTTACTGTGAAAAGTCAATACAAGCTTTGTTTAAATTCACTACATAATTTTTTTTTTGCAGTTCCTAATAGCTATCTATCTATCTATCGTTTTCATTTTTGAACACTCTCAAGACCTAACTATCTAATGATGATTCAGATGAGTAAATTGCAATTATTTTACAGTATCTAATGTGCTGTTTGACCCTGGTGATGATGGTCTGCTAAACTAGGCGAAACTGACATTGCCTTTCCATACTTTGAATACAACTTCTTGTAGGTTTCGGCTAGACTTGTGATTTGCCTGCGATTTGGTCTGGCAATGCAAATCTCAGAGAGGGCTCGCTGGCTTTCCTTTGTCACCCTGTCACTGTAGACACAATGGCTTTCGCACACTGCACTTTCACACCCTACACACAAGCACCACACTGTGCTTATATTAACGCACATGTTAAATTAAGAGGAAAGAGAACCATGCTTTTCCCACGGTTGCATGGTGCACAGTTTACCATGCTTTGTTAATATGCTCTCTGGGTTTTACAATGCTAACCTAGGCTTTGCCTTTCACTGTGCTTTATTACACTTTGTTGGACTTTTAATATTACTTTTTTATAAAAAGCTCTTGGAGCTTGTTTAGTATGTGATGCCTTTTATTAAATAAGTTTCACAAAATATATCCATATACATGCTGATAAAGGGGCAGTCTGAGTCCTTCATTCATCCCTCAACAGTTTTAATTTCCTTTTAGACGGTGTAAGCCGCCCTGAATGTGGTCCCACATCTCCAATCTCTCGTCTTGATCACTATCGCTTTCTGTTCTGGGGGATCTGGGGTTTTGCCTTGGAGCTGTGTTTTGAACGGAATCCCAAATAGTTTCCCTTTTTTAATCAGCTGCTTTCTATCAGCCACTAGCACAACAGAAACGGTAACAATAGCAAACATTCTGCAACCGCGCTGAGACGAAACTCTCCACTCAGGTTTCCCCTTCCCTGGATAATATTTAACTAGCAACAGCGGGTAACTAATACAGGGCCTCAAAAGAAACCAGTCATTAGAGAGACCAGTCATTAGAGAAGCCAGTTGTTAGAGAAGCCAGTAGTTCTGATAATCAAATTATGACACTGAGATTTTTGTACAATTCCAATCAAGAAACCTCCTAAACAGATACAATTCACCCCTTTGCCTGTAAGTATATCACCTACAGCACTGTGCTGTTCTGTAGATACAAGATTGAGGGCTGGCCCACGCATTTTCTTTGCAAACAGGGCAGAAGAGCACAGGACAAGGGGCTGTTCGGATAACCGTGGTATTCGGATAACAGAGGTGTTCGGATAACCGGGGTTTGGATAATCGAAGATTTTTCGTACTCTGATGTAGCCAGACATCACCTCGGCATGCAAGTGGATTGCTTTTAATAGAAACTACTTCCAAAGGGAGAAATGATTCATTTAAAATGATTCTACATTAAGTCCAATGTATTCACACTTGCTGCAAACAAAAATCCTTTTTTAAACTCTTTTTCCTGTTCCTGTTAAAGAATTCCTTTTAAAGGCGTATTAAAACATTTTTTATTCTACCTTACTTGTAGACATTGCTCAGTTCTGCATTATTGTTGCTCACAGAAATATTCACAAAGGCTTCTAAACTCACAACAACTACCTTATGTATTATTCCAACAATGCAGATTCTAACTTGGACAATATTGTACAATACTACCTGCCTCTCTAGATTAACCTCCACTAATATTTACTTAAGTCACAAAGGGCAGGGCTTAATATTCAACTTGACAGAGGGAGGAGAGAGACACACACACACACACACAGACAATGCACCTGTTAGCATACACCTGATTCTCAGACTGCAGAGCGGTGAGGGAAAGTGCTGGAGGGGCTGAGAAAGAAAGAAAGAAAGAAAGAAAGAAAGAAATTTGAGATTTTGAAACAAACAAACAGAAAAGCATGTTGGTGAATGATTTTTTTTTCAGTTTGCAGTCAGTGATATCCAGAGTATGACTTTGCATAGCTAACCCTGCTGATTATACACGCTCAGCCCGGGTGCAGTGGCTCACTTAGCAAAGGATTAAAGGTATCCTTCAGAGGGAACTTGTACAAACAGGTAAGGCTCTTATTTTGACTTTTGTATGTATGTATGTATGTATGTATGTATGTATGTATGTATGTATGTATGTATGTATGTATGTATGTATGTATGTATGTATGTATGTATGTATGTATGTATGTATGTATGTATGTATGTATGTATGTATGTCAAGTCTCATTCATTTTAGAAACTTTTTTTTGGTGTTGCTTTTAGAAGTTTCTCTCCTGCAATATAATGGAGTACTCTCATATCTCACTGACCTTGGCATCTTGCATGCATGCATGGATGTATGTGCATATCTATCTCTGTGAGTTTAGAGCTGCATATTAAGTACCCTGCTAGGTTATATGCTTTGTTTAACCTCTTAATACTTAATAAAGTGTTGGATCATCAATATTCGATCAGCAGTTCTTCTCCTCTTACATCATTAGGCAGAGCTGGAGCACAACAGTGTTAATTTCCGCTATTTAGTTACTTTCTGTCACGGCAAACACACAGATTCTGTACAAGGGGGTAGCTCAGTGGTTCAAGGGCCGGGCTGCAGTGCAGAGAGGGACTTGGGTTCAAGTAATCAGTGCTAAATAATCAAGTTTCTTGCATCTTGTCTTTCATAGCAATATTATCACTGGTGCCCATTTCCCTTTGTTTGTTGAATACGCTTTGACCCTTTGCTTGTTCAGCTTCTTTCTGGTCCCTTATCACATGTCGTGTTCCTGGGTTCCTGTGTTCCAGGTGCCAATCAGACCAAAGGTACCAGGATGTAGCAGACTAGCTGTATTTAAATGTCAAATATTTGCATATACCGAAATAACATAAAAAAAAAAAATATGTCAAAATATGTCAAAAATGTCATTTTTCAGAGGAGTCGTGCAACGTGCCAAACCAACGTTATATACTTCCTCAATCCCATTGCAATCACAGGTTTAATTATTATTATTATTAGTTTTTTAATTACATTGTGCACAGTCATGTTTAAATGCCATGTTGTATTTTGCATTTTTCAGCAATCCGGTTTGATCAGCTACTTGAGGGTGTATTTCTACATACTTTGAACTGTGCAATCAGTAACTGTGTCTCGCTTGTTCTGATTTTCTGCGTGACGGAGATCAGACTCCTATTGCATAGCAGTTTCACCCATTCCAGGTTTTATTACGCGCTTGATCAGCCGCAGTGTCTAGGTAACAAGCTCAAGCGGGTCTTATTAAACTCGTAGTGAAACCAGGAGTGGATCCAACTGCTATGCAATGGGAGTCTTATTTCCATCTCCATTGAGTGTATTCAGAAGGCGCTAGCTGAAACTATTGATCCACTTCCTGTCCAATGTATTGGCCTCTCACTCACTTCCTGTGCTGGGGGGGGGGGGGGGGGGGTAAGGAGGTAAGGAGGGTAACAATAGGGTGGAGTAGCGGTTAGGGCTCTGGACTCTTGACCGGAGGGTCGTGGATTCAATCCCAGGTGGGGGACACTGCTGCTGTACCCTTGAGCAAGGTACTTTACTTAGATTGCTCCAGTAAAAACCAAACTGTATAAATGGGTAATTGTATGTAAAAAATAATGTGTAAAAAAATTAATGTAATTGTATGTAAAAAATAATGTGATATCTTATAACAATTGTAAGTCGCCCTGGATAAGGGTGTCTGCTAAGAAATAAATAAATTATATGACGTCACTATCATAATACAGCAAAAGCTTAGCCACAGTCACGTGATTTCCGAGTTACTTTTGGCCAAGTTAACTAACCTTTGATCCATAGGAAAGGTGACATCTTTAGTTATTTTTAGTTTTGTTTTTTTTGCTTAACCAGAAACAACTCCTTTTGTGCCCTTAAGCCAGTTCCGGTTCTTAAAGTACATTTTTCCAATGATGAAATCGTTGCACTGCGATAAAAGATTAGCTATTGAAGGGTTTTTTTTTCTTTGAATTTTGTGAACCGTGTTAAAAAAACAGGTCCTTTTTTTCTGTACTGTTAGCCGTCTGTTTTTGAACTTGCCAGCAGAAGGTCCGGGCTGGTTTTTAATAGTTTTATCTCAACAATTGTAACCACAGTACCCTGGAAACACAGCAATTTATTGCTCTGCGTTGCTTAAAAAAAAAAAAAAAAAAAGCAATGCTTTAAATTTCAACGGGCAATAAATCAGCTGTAACTATCACATGATTAATTATTATAAAGCGTTACTAAGTACTATAGTTATATCTGCACCATAAAACCAGACAAAGAGCCAACTGACAAAGATTACAGACTGGTTTCTAATGTTGGTTTGGTGAAGCCGTGGGTCTATAGTGCAAAACCAGTTCTTGTACTGCAGTTTCTTCATTTTAAATATTTTACATGTATTATGATCCTGCTTTCTGATTGGCAGAACCAAGGTACATTCTTTTTTTTTTGAACAAGCTGTTATGTTCTAACTGTCCTGCAGGAGGTGCTGGTGTATATACAGACACTACAGTGTGTTTTAGAAGTTTGAAGCTATAGGTTGCTGGCTTTAACTGTTTAAAACTCACAACAGCCACTGGCCTAGCGACAAACATGGCTTTTCTAGGGAATACATTATTATTACAATCAATTGCATTACAATCAATTAAGTTCACAATACAGTTTTCAATACACAAAACAGGAATAAGTCAACACATCTTTTGCTATTGGTTTATTGTTAAGCAACAGCCATCTGCCCACCTTCCTGTTTTGTGTTTGCTATTATAGGGATTTATGGCATTGAAAACTATTAAAGCTGACTAATAAATAGCTTATTATTTTGGACTTTGTACAGAAAAAAAAACAACATTATGGGAATTTTTCAAGAATGAAAATGGACTGAGAAACTTATTTCTAATTCCTTTTATCATTACCGAACTGCACCACCCTGCATATGATTGGTTAAAGTGGTTAAAGAAACAGGCTTGTAACCAGGAGGTCCCCGGTTCAAATCCCACCTCAGCCACTGATTCATTGTGTGACCCTGAGCAAGTCACTTAACCTCCTTGTGCTCCGTCTTTCGGGTGAGACGTAATTGTAAGTGACTCTGCAGCTGATGCATAGTTCACACACCCTAGTCTCTGTAAGTCGCCTTGGAAGAAGGTTGAGTTGGTGGTCTGCTAAATAAACACACAATTAAAGTGTCAGACAGTCATGTGCCTTGATCTGTGTATAATAGATCGAGGTTTCTTATGTCATGTTGGCTGCACGTATACAGTGTGTACTAATCATAATGTAGAGGCCTGGGTCAGGGTTTTTACAGCATGGGTGTTTTATACAGGGCGTATATTAAAGATTCGCCAAATACCTGTGTGAAATTAACAAGACAGGTGAATTCTTTTTTTTTTTTACTGGTGCATTACCGTAGATCACTTTTGCCTCTGCTTGTCTTTCCAGGACACGTCACGCATCGTCATGGCCGACTCGTCATCCTCGCAGAGTTGGTGGAAGCTGACCTTCCTTCGCAAGAAGAAGTCAGAGCCCAAAGTTCTGTACGAAATCCCGGCGGAGTACGGCAGTAACCACGGCAACATGGACGCCAGCAGCAGTGCCGACGACAGCCAGTTCAATGCGCGGCTGGAGAAGATTGTGGACAAGTCCGCTACCAAGGGCCGGCACATGAAGGTGTCGCATTCCGGTCGCTTCAAAGAGAAGAAAAGGGTCCGCGCTACCTTGGCTGAAAACCCCAGTCTCTTCACTGAAAACACGAACAGTGAAAACCACAACGAGTAGCAACGCGCACACACATACCCGCAACAGCACCGACACAGCCTGGGCAGGAGACCGCGGTGCTTATAGATGCTGAGGATCAAGAGGTGTCTCGGTTTCACGTTAATTATGGAGGTCTGGGTTGGGTTAGGTCACATCTGAAATTTCTCTTACTGGACGCACAAAAAACAGGGCATAGCAATTACCCGTTAGCAAAATGATCTTCACTGTCAGTGGCTTTGCAGAAATGGGCAATGGGCAGCGAATAGTAAAAATGTGGATATTTGGTCAAAACAGTGCTGGTAAGCTATTGCATTGCTCCAGCCACAAGTGTGCTCCTGCGTTACTACAGCCGGACCGCACAGTGCAATCTATCCCATTGTGCGGCATGCCTATGGCACAGTCCTTGCTTGGCTTTCTTTGGGTTATTCAACTGCAGGGCTATAATGGTATTATATATATATATATATATATATATATATATATATATATATATATATATATATAATATTGTGTGTGTGTGTGTGTGTGTGTTTTTGTGCAGCAAAATGAATTGTAACCTTTTTTTTCAGCTTGCACACCAAACACCTGAAATCCAGGGACCCCAGTATTTATTTTTGAATAATTAAAATATATGTAAAATAACTCCAAGCTTAACAACTCTGTTTAACGCTAGAGCCAGGCAACATCACACGCCTGTCCTCTACAGACTAACATTTTTTTTAATTAAGAAAAGGTTACCAAAGGGACTGGTTGCATCATTTTTTTTATTTTTTTTTAAAGACGGCTCCTATGTTTTATCGACTCCTTGAAGGGGATGACTTGAATTCGCCTCTAAGTATACTTTATCTAATACACCCCACGCTGTCCCATTTAAAAAACAAAACAAGGAAGACGCTGTCATTTATTTATTTTTTTGTAAGAATTTGTATGAAATATCAGTTCTATAAAGTTATGGAAAGTTTTAATTAGAAAGGGCCTATTCACAACCCTTTCATGCACGAAACATCAAAAATAGATGAAAAAATAGTTTGGACACATGATATTTTAGGAGAGTTTTTTTTTTTTTATCTGTCCCCATATGAGGTCGCCATGCAGGAAAGGATAAGTTCACAGAGAGAGGACTGAAAAGGTTTTAAAGCATGATTCTAAACTAAAGGATGGTTTTAAAAAAAACAAACTCCAAGTGTCCTTTAGAGGGGAAATAAATAAATAAAAATAAAAAGTCCTTCAAAGTTTTGTAGATAAGGGCCCACGAATGAAAAGAGGGTTAGGGAAAACGAGAAACAATGTTGCAAAACGAGAAACAGCCCACACAGACATGCATAATTGCTTTTACTTTCTTTCCAGAAGAATGGTGTGAAATTGTCCATCAGGGATGCTTGAGGGCAATGCTTGTATGACCCGTTTTGTTAGGGAAAAAAAAAAAAAAACGCGTTTGTGTTTTCTCAATAGTTTTGTACAACGTACACGATGGTGCCCAGAATTATATTTTTTTGTTTTGTTTTTGTCAATGAATTGTTGTATACAAGGGATTTTTTTTTTAAATTTAAAACAGTTGTATGTAATTTATAAATAAATAAATGATTTATGAAGAATATAATTATATTCTCAGGTGTAAATTCACATATTTAAAAGAGGTGTGGGCACATCCATGCTGTAGGAGATAGAGTGCCTTTGCGAATACCACAGACCTAATTTACACGGGGGACATGTCATTATGTCATTATTTCAGATAGAATAATCTTCATGCATGAAGCCAGAACTACATAATATACACACGAACCCTCCCGGCAATTTTTTTTTTGTTTAAGAAATATCAATGTCAATACGGATTTATCTTTCAACAAATTATGCAGCTGTTGGCACAGCGTTGTAAATATGCCATCGCCTGGGATCAATGCTTCCACTGCCTGCCACGCCCTTTTACGTGGGGTATTCACTTTTTAACTAGTTTGCTCACGCATGCTTCAGGTATCCAAGCACAGCCCTGAGGCATACCTTCCCTCCCCAGTAATAACACAGCGAGTGGACTTTGTCGGCATGAAGCTGGATTGTGTGCAGTCACAATAGCTTGTGTAAACAAGATACGTGGTGTAAGGTTACCCTGCCACGCCTCACGACAAGATGAAAAGACTGTAACTCAACAAGGACACAAACAACTGTTTCTAAGTTTCGAGAGAGAGATGAGAGAAAGATAAGCGAGAGGTGCGTTTTCAGCTTCATACACCCATTTCCTCGTAACTCAAGTTCGATGGATACATTATAATCAAGTTCAGAGTGTATTTTTTTTTGTGGGCTCTTTGCTTGGTCAGGCCCGCGATCAAAGTATCTTACCTTTTTTTAGGCATCCAAAACTACTGCTGCCCTCTACAGGAAGCACAAAGCACTGCACCCAATGAACCCGTTTCAATGCCTTTGGCAACAAGCAGCATTCATTTCCATTGCAAGCACAAGTAAACGCAACAAAAGTTATGAAATCGTTTATTTCTAAAACCTACATTTGCTATACAAACAATTTTTTAATTAACATTTTTAAAAAAAAATGACAAAGACGTTCACAATTTCAATATGAAACTCAATGCACAATGAGGCGGTGTCGCAATGCATTCTGGTATTTGTAGTTCTTATATATATATATATATAAAAAAAATTAAAAAAAAATCAGACAGATGATGAGGTACCCGATTTGGAAGTTAAAAACAATAAAATAAAAATAATACCAATAACTGTCCTAGTGAGTTTAGGGCCACACTCCTCCTGGAGGGGGTTCTGGAATCGTCAAGGCGACAGCCTGTGGAATGTCCACCCTCCTTCTCCCTTGTGCTGCATCCCGCCCTCGGGTCCGTCTCCCTCCACCTGCCGCTGAAACACGATACGGTCGTGGAGCCTGGTAGTCTGACCTTGCCAGAACTCCATCACCTGCGGCTTCACGATGCAGCCACCCCTGCCAGGGGAGAGACCAAAAGGGGCTCTGAGAACAGCGGTGTGGGAGGAAGAGACCACTTATGAGGGGCGGGAGGGGGGGGGGGGGTGGTGGCTGCAACTAAGGTTTGAAATACAGTTCATGAGAAAACAACTAGAAGAGGGCTTTGATATCCTTGATAGAAAGGATCAGTTTTTTAGGATATCACATCCAAATTAGGACATTGGATTGAGATTTATTTTTGTTATATGCCTTCGATCACATGTATTTCAGTATTTTTAAAGAATAATGTAATTTTAGAATGTCGGACTGAATCTGCACCCAGGTAGTTCTGATTACTTCAGTGCATTTACAGCAAAGATGCGTGTGTAACCTGGCGGAGGCTGGGCTCGAACCGGTGACCCCGCGCACCGCATGCGAGGGTCTTAACCACAGTGCAAGAGAGCCGGGCTCGTCTGCATTTGTGGTTAGAGAGCTTTCAAGCAGAACTGGACAGAACCTGTAACAGCAGGGTATCACACAGGACTGCCCGTCTCACTTGTTTGTTAGGCCCTCTGTACCGCAGCGAATGTCCTGCGGCCTCCGCTGGACTCACCAGTAATCAGGCATCGGCACCTCCTTCTCCTTGTACAGCTCCTCCAGCTCGGCGTTCTTCTGCCTCAGGAACTGAAATGAAATCATGGAAACACGTTCACGTCAGAGCAGATTTATTAAGGTGTGCAGGCAAAGTGCAGTTTGCAGGTATGCTCATTCTTATTTAGGTATTTTTGTAAGACAGGAAGAAAAAAAAAAAAGATCTCTTTGTGTTACAAAACAGCCCAGCACAATCCAACCCACCCCACCTCACCTCAGCTCAGCTCAGCTCAGCTCACCCCACCCCACCTCAGCTCAACCCACCCCAGCCCAGCTTAGCCTACAACAGCTCACCCCAACCCAGCTCAGCCCACGCCAGTTCACCCCACCTCAGCTCAGCTCAGCTCACCCCACCTCAGCTCAGCTCAGCCCAGCTCAGCCCACAACAGCTCAGCTCAGCCCACAACAGCTCACCCCACCCAGCTCGGCTCACCCCACCCAGCTCGGCTCGGCTCGGCTCACCTCTCTGTCAGGAATGATGGTGCTCTGCCGGCTCACCACGGCTCCGATCTGGCTGCTCTTGGGTCGGGAATGGAAGTATTCCTCAGAGCTCTGCCTTGGAATGCGCTCCACCGGGCCCTCGATCCGAACCTTCAAATATATTCAATATCATTTCTGACTGAATCTGTTTTTTTATATCATCACTAGTGCAGTGTTAAAATATTACCCAGCAGGGTTTACAAGAAACTCACTGCTTTATCTTTGCTGTCTCCCAGCAGTATATCTTCATGCGTAACTAGAAAGGGGTGTGCTCTGCATGACATTTCTCACCTGCCTGTTCAGAGGCTCCCAGTAAAATACAAGCGAAGCAAAAGGGTTGCTTTCCTGTAGGTAGAAAAAAAAAATTAGATTTCTATTTCAAATCTATTAACGCGCTTGTGATGTCATTTACTACATAGTTAATGATGCAACAATCTACTGTTCCCTATTTAAACCAAACATACATACGGATTGAAATAAGACTCCTACTGCATAGCGGTTTCACCCCATTCCAGGTTTTAATACAAGCCTGATTAGCCACAGTGTGCCGGTAACAAGCTCAGTGTCTAATTAACTCATAGTGAAACCAGGAATAGATCACACTGAGATATATATATATATATATATATATATAATTATATATATATATATATATATATATATATATATATATATATATATATATATATATATATATATATATATATATTATTAAAATAAAATAAAAAAGCGCAGTGCTGTTGTGGCTCGCTCCTCACCATCTCCACTCCTTTGCGGCTCTCGTAGTTTGTGAAGAATCGGAAGCCCTCCTGATCGAACCCCTTGAGCAGCACCATCCTGGCTGAGGGTCTGCCCTCCCTGGGGGGGACGACAGCGAGAACAGAGACCCCCGTTACACCCCGCGAGACCACCAGCACTTAATACAACCAAGAAATGCTTGCATGTGCCTAATTAAACGATGTTAAATAAAATATCTAAAATTACGTTCACATAGTTTATTATTTTAGGTGATGCGAGACTTTTGGCCTCAGCTGTACACACAGGAGCTCCACAGTGGATGTTGGCTAGCTAGCGGCCCCTGGTGGATCAGACCAGCCCTGCAGGGCAACTAGCTGCCTGTGCAAACACAGTGCCCACCTGAGGAGACAAATACTGATTAAAACATGAATCAGGACCCTGCCTCCCCTCTGTGGCTCTCCCATCCTTCCTGATCCGGTACAGCCCTGTGGTTCTCAGGTTAAGTAAGTAAACAGCTTGCTTACTTCGTGCTGGTGGCTAGGCACATGGCATTAGCTTCCCCAATCGCAGGACACTTTGTTGCCTGGTTGAACCAATCAGCAAATTGCTTAATGGGATCCAGGGAGACCAAGTGGCTTTCTTCAAATGCCTGCGAAAAACAGACACACACAATAAAAGATACATCATTTTAAAAAGGAAAAACTGCTGTGTACCCTAAGGTGCAAAAATCTAAATGAAAAAGTTAAGTAAACAAAAATGTGAATAACTGATCAATTATAATCAGGACGTTTCAGACTGCAATTGATTAACAAGTATTCACGTTTTTGTCTACCTACATTACTAATATATATATATATATATATATATATATATATATATATATATATATATATATATATATATATAATAAAGCAATATGTTGTTTTATTGCTGCATACAGAACCTTGACGCAGCACCTTGTCCATAAAACGAGGGACACATCATTGATCCAGTTATGTGGTGCTGTCCAGGACTTGCTTACAGTTAGAAGGGCATGCAATATGTAGCACTCTACTTTTGTTAGGCAAAATGACATCCCTAATAGGTCATGCTGCAAGTCGGTTTCAGTCAAGATGTGCAAGACAGGCAATCTCACTGTTTTTTTGTTAGAGAGTTGAGAGTGGGTTGGTCAGTGGAACCAGATGCATACTGACCGTGTTTATGACCTATTTTTTTTGGTCTAATCACTCCAAAATTATTATTATTATTATTATTATTATTATTATTATTATATAACGGTTAGTTATCACGCAGAATACAAACAAAATGTTTTAAAATATTCACTCATTTTTTTTATATCATGTCGATAGACTGCAATGGACCAAACACAACATATCTTATTAAATATACAACAGCGTATGTGTCTAATTATTATGTCAAGAACAGCAAACGCAACGTCGCAAAGGTCAGGTTATGCAATGCAAGGGTTTCGTAACTCGCCAGTGAGAAACGCGCTGAGGTGAACGCGGGCGATGTATGACAGAACTCTTAGATGCAATTTACCACTGCGGTACTAATATCTATCTACAGCAACACTGACAGCATATATGTGTAATGCAAACGCTGTATGGCCACGAAGCGTCTCACGTTATCTACAGAATGCACAGTCGGTACATCATCATAGTTCATAACGCGTATGCAAGGCATTTGCAGTCCGATCTGCAAATGCTTTTTTAAATATATTTTAAAGTCAAATTGATGTATCTGCTGTAGAAACGTGTTTTTTTGTCTGTAAGGGTATTTTAAAGCTACGTGATAAAGCAGTTGAATTAAGGCGCACTATCACATATAAAATAAACGGTTACATATTTCGTAAATCAGATAACAACTTGCATACGGTAACTTAAGAAATAGAATCCACGATAAAGACCGCGCAATCTGCATTTGCTTGCGGTGTTTTTTTTTTTGCAGTACGATGTATTGTGTCAGTATACAATGACGGCTGTCTCTTGCGTTGTATTGTTACGCAGCGTGCACGCACCTGTCACATTAACAACATTATGTAACCGACCTCTTTGTCCGCTTTGTAACCCTTCCTCATGTTCCCGAGGTCCATGCCCGCGGTCGATTCTGTTGGCTGTCGGTTGAAGGTGCGGGAACGGGTAAAATACCGGCGTGGAGTGTGCAAGATTGGACCCGGACAGAGACGGATATGCAGGCTGTCCTTGACCAATTTTTGCCAGCCGTTTCTCATTTCTGGCAACACAACCAGCCGCTGCACTGACCGTGTTGTGACGCCACGACGTACAGCACGCAGGGCACGCCCACCCTTCTCTTCAGTTAAAAAAAAAAACACTAAGTTACGCAAATCTAGTATAGATACTGACGTCATTGCACAGCAGTTTGATCAAAACTCCCAGTAAAATATAAACAACGGCTGATGAGGTTATTTTTCTGGGATTTGTCGGAGAGGTTGCTGCAGTAGACTACTTTAATGCAGGGATGGCAATGAGACTCCCATTGCATAGCAGTTTGATCCATTCCTGGTTTTACTAGGAGTTCTATAAGACACACCTGAGCTTGCTACCTACACACACTGTGGCTGATCACGTTCGGGAGGTAGTTAAACCTGGAATAGGTGAAACTGCTATGCAAAAGGATTCTTATTTCCATCCATGAGTTTCCCCATAAGCTACAATGTCCCAGATCATGTTCAACGCCTGCTTGCTGCATTATTCAAACAGGAAGGGGTCTGTCTGTGCACTCTATCAATAAGAAGACTTTGTTGACAACCCAGTTTGCTGAAACTTACATTGGCTTTATGCTGTAGGGCAAACTTGTTCCTTTACAAAAACAAAGACCAAGCAGTTTTTGAAGTCATTTTAATTCAGCTCTGCCCACCCCACCTGCTCTGCATGCACACTGATAGAACACTTCCCTATGGTTACTATATGACTCAGTGTCACACTGGGACAGTTCAGGCTTTTCAACTTAGAACCCCAAAGCATTCTGGTACGTTTGGCCTGTCTCAGGTACCTTTCACAGCAGGACTACACTTACCAGAATGCACTGGGGTGTGACCTGAAAAACCAGAACTGTCCTGCTGTACATGGAGTCATATTCTTATTCTTTCTGAGCAGAAATACACCATTTGAAACACCTTATTATTAATACACGTCCCAACAGCATTTAAGAGCCACTTACCTCAAGATGTCCATGCTTACCAGCAACGGCATTAAATGTAATATAAAACTGAATTTTCAGGTTAAAAATGAGACATTTTCCTTTTTCTTAATTTGTTGTTTAATAGGATCCATATGTCATTTGAATCAGCTTAATGTAAAAGAAGATTACTTGGCACTTAAGCTGAGGGGTACACACAGCCACTTTTTCAGGAACAGCGGCTTGAAACCTGGTTCCAGGAGACCGAGTTTGAGGTTCCTGTATCAAACCCCCAAGTCTCCCCTGGTGTGCCGTGCTGTAGCCTGAAACCTAGCCTCCTTCCTGAAACCAAATGTCAGGCAAGAACGTTCTTTTATAGACTTTGGGGTCTCAACACAGGACTTGAATCGCTGTGTTCACGACTGCATGAATGCCACGTTTGCAGTTGGCTATACGTGGTCTGGAAACCTTTGAACAGAAACTCAGGGCACCGTAACTGGTGATCCAGCAAAAAATAAATAAGAATAAACTAGAAAAGCAGCTCTCACAATTATTTTTTTTTTTTTTTAATACTGGGTGCAATTTATCTAAGGCAACTTTTTTTTTTTTTTTTATCAATAGAAAAAAAAAAATCTAGAAGAGGTATTTAATTAAAAGTCTTATATAAAGTAGGAATGAGCTATACAACACGTTGCATTTCTTGAAATATACAGTTATACTGTACAAGAGCTTATTTCCAGTAATCTCGCCAAGTTCAAATTGCTGGTCGTCACTGTCAATTACAGATATACACCCTTTATATATGTGTGGTTTTTTTTTCCTTACAGGTTAACAGCAAACAGAATAAACCACTGACCACAAAGTCAGTCACTGCCAAGTGACTCCACAAGGCAAATCAGGGCAAGAAACATTAAAAAATATTTTCTCTTCTTATGGTTAGCTGGAAAACAGTTATGGAGCGCGAACAGACATAGGTAGAGAATACAAGTTATTAACTGATCATATTAATAATAATAATAATAATAATAATAATAATAATAATAATATGAATAATAAAAAGGCATTCATATTACATTCTGGCAGGTTTTTTTTTTTTTTTTTTTTTCAAATCCAAAAGAGCAGAAGGTCTATAATTGATGAGTTGGACATAATTGGACTACACACAAAACTGGAAAAAAAATATATATATATATTATTGATAGTAAAAAAAAAAAAAAAAAAAGTTAATTTAATAATGCTGTTTTACAAAGCCATGGTCGGAATACAAAAAAAAAAAAATGAAAAACAGCGTAAAAAATTAAAGTACATTTCTTTGCGGCGGCGTTCTGATGAGGAAGCACTGTTTAAAAAAAAGAAAACACAGAAAATCTGTGATTAACAACTGCTGGCTTCCCAGAAAACCAACCCAAATTCCTTCCAGTGCCAGGCGTCGCAATGTTTCATTTATTCTCGCGCTCTTTTTTTTTTTTTCGTTTTGTGATTTTCTTTAAAAAAAAAAAAAAAAAATATATTTCATATATTTTTTCGGTTTCACAAGTTCTTGGTGTTCATGTGAGTTTTGTAATGCTTGGTGAGGTGGTCGCTCCTCATGAAACGCTTCTGGCACTGCATACACTCAAACCGCTTGTCTCCTGAAAAAAAAAAAAAACACACACACACACACACACACAAATAAAATTCAAGTGTGCCACTACTGAAACTTCAAGCCTTTC
Organism: Acipenser ruthenus; assembly: GCF_902713425.1. Taxonomy (NCBI): domain Eukaryota; kingdom Metazoa; phylum Chordata; class Actinopteri; order Acipenseriformes; family Acipenseridae; genus Acipenser; species Acipenser ruthenus. The sequence continues at coordinate 1,066,121 of NC_081221.1, forward strand.
TGAAGTGTCGCTTACAGGCTGTGAGGTTTAAATAAACCACAGCTTCCTGCTTTGTTGCACGTGTTCCTGCAACGTGCTTCTTCAGTGTGACGTCACATCCGTGGTGACGGCTAGGTTGTGCCAAACAAGCAGGCCAGTCTATAGTAAACGTAATTAGTGCGTTTTAAAAACACCTGCAAAAAACTGCACAGCAAGAGGTCGTTTTTTTTTTAATCTAAATCCAAGTACAGCAAGGTGCAGTGTTTTGTGGCAGATTGCAACCACCACTCAGAAAGAGAAAACTGAAAAACATAGTCCAGAACACCCTTGTCACCCGTCAGCCATATAAGCCATATATGCTCCAGTAAAAACCCAGCTGTATAAATGGGTAATTGTATGTGACAAAAAATGTGATATCTTGTAACAATTGTAAGTCGTCCTGGATAAGGGCATCTGCCGCTAAGAAATAAAATAATAAAATAATAATACATAAAGCATGAGAAATTGCTTAGCGACGTTCAGACACTATTAAAATTGGTTCAGTTTGTGTCTTCATCAAAAAAAAAAAAATAGTCAAACACAGTTATATAATGTTGTTGCCCTTGTGCATAAACTGAATACTGGAAAAATATTAGAAACATTTTTTTTTTAAAGAACTAGAGGAACACTGGGATGGGGGGTCGGGGGGGGGGGGGCGACACTGACCTGTGTGCGTCCTGGCGTGTCTCTGCAGCTCGTCGCTGCGTGTGAAGCGCTTCCCACAGAACACCCAGTTGCAGACAAAGGGCCGCTCCCCCGTGTGCAGACGCACGTGAGCCCGCAGCAGAGACGTCTTGCGGAACGTCTTCTCACACCCCGGGATGTGGCAGATGTGCTTCTTCTTTCCCAGCTCCCCAGGCCTGCAGCAAATTCCAAAAAAAAAAAAAAGGGATGACCCCAAGACTCTCCACGCAATGGCTTTTGTTGGTGCAAAATAATCTATTACCTTTGACTTTCTGTTTTACGATACCAGGAGCGGTATAGAGATTTGAGGCCTATTGTACGGACTTGTGACTTGGCTCTCATGAGATTCTCCCACACCACCCAGTCGGTATCACTTGCCTTTTCTCCGCGTCCTTGCAGTTGGGGCAGGTGCAGGCCATGCGTCGTTTCTTCTCCCCGGGCTGCCCCTGGATCTCCAGAGCCAGCGCGTGCTCCACCTGCAGCTGGTTTCCCTGGGACGGACTCAGGCCGCTGATGGTCAGGTTGTTTCCAGAAACCGTCTGGACTGTCAGGTGCTGCGGTCCTGCTAAGAAGATAAAATGTAACACGGATTACAGGTCGCATGGTGAAACATTCTCGTTTTTAAGCTAATCTTATTTATTGGCTTATGTATTTATTTATTGTAGTTCCACTTTATTAAAATCACAACTACAAAAAGAGTCACATCACATCACATGCAACCAAAGAGGATCCTTTTTGTGTAAATGGTACCATTATTATTAATATTATTATTATTATTTATTTCTTAGCAGACGCCCTTATCCAGGGCGACTTACAATTGTTACAAGATATCACATTATTTTTACATACAATTACCTATTTACACAGTTGGGTTTTTACTGGAGCAATCTAGGTAAAGTACCTTGCTCAAGGGTACAGCAGCAGTGTCCCTCACCTGGGATTGAACCCACAACCCTCCAGTCAAGAGTCCAGAGCCCTAACCACTACTCCACACTGCTGCCCCTGTTACTTTATTTTTCACACTGTTTTAAAAGCACAGCAGTAGGATATGTAAAAAAACACACACCTCTTAACAGATATGGTTGATGGCCAACTACATAAAAAAAACACACACACAAAATCCTTTAACACGAGTATTTTCTGCATCAGCTTGCTTGTGAATAACACAACGCCACACTGCTGAGCCTCTTACCTCCAGCGCTGGTGATGGTGACAGGCAGGCCCTGCACTTGCACTCCGTTGATATTGATGGTCTGCACTCCCTGAGCGGATGTGTTTAGAGAGATAAGCCCCCCGGCAGGGGCGATCTTGGGGAAGGTCCTTTCTTTCCGGCCCCCGGGACCCCCTCTTTTGCCGGCCCCCGACGCGAGACTCGGCATCGTGCCCACGCCTCCAGAGCTGGCCGCTGTGGTGGCTACCGTGGCTTCCTGCACCTGAATCGCTTGCCACTCCCCAGAAGCAGTTTTTATAAGAACCTTGGTGTAAGAGAAACATGCGCTGAATTAGCTAAGCAGTAAATTAACAAATGGATCATTAAACATTAAAAAAAAAAAAGTATGGAATGGAATAAGGACTCCTGTTGCTTAGCAGTGTATGGTAACAAGTGGAGGTGCAAAACCAGGCATGGATCAAACTGCTACGCAATGGGTGTCTCCTTTCCATCCCTGCATTAAACAGGAGTAGTCTACAGCAACCTCTCTGACAAATCCCAGAAAAATAACCTCATCAGTCGCTGTTTATCTTTTTTCTGGGAGCTTGGATCAAACTGGTAAGCAATGAAAGTCTTTATTTCCATCCCTGTGTTAACATTAAACCCAATGCAATATTTCAGCGAGGAGGAAGAGAAGGTGAAGCCCCAGCCTACCTGAGTTGGCTCTGCTGCTGCCTGCAGCTGCAGGTTCTGCGAGGGTTTGTGTGGGACCGTGGGCAGCGTGGCGGAGGCAGCCTGCACCACCTTGAGGGCTTGCTGTGGGATCTGGACCACCTGCTGCTGCTGCTGAAGCTGGACCTGCTGCAGCACCGCTGGCTGGCCCGATCCGGGGCTCTGCAAGATCAGCAAGTTGTTTCCAGCCTGAGAGAGAGAGGGGGGGGGTGACGACAATGAACATGCAATCAAAATTTGTCACTTAACCTTCTTTTGCTCCGTCCTTCGGACGAGACGTAAAACTATTGTAAGGCGACTCTGCAGCAGCAGTTGTGATGCGCAGTTTTCACCACCACCCCAGTCGCTTTTGGATAAAAGCACCTGCTAAATGATTAAGTAACAATAACATGTTACTTTCATTTTTTTTTTTTTTTAACAAACCTTACCTGGATGATGTTATCCGCTGTGGTCTCAATCAGCAGGGTTTCCACTTGCTCTGCTACAGCCGTTGCCTGCTGCTGAGGCTGAACCACGGCGACAGCCTGCGCCGCAGCTGCCAGCTTCTTCCTGGACCTCCTGGTCGTCTTAACCGGCGAAACGGGAGCGGCTTCCGTGACGAACTGGGTCGTGCATCCGTCCCCGATGAAGCTGTTGAGGGGCAGCGTCAACCCACAGGGCAGCTTGACCATCCCGGCAGAGTTCTGCCCCTTCTGCGAGGGCTTGACAGCCACTGTCTTTTGCTGGGCTGCGGGAGGAGGGGGCTGCGCGGTGGTGGTGATGATGGCTTGGTTGGTGCCGGGAATGATCTGTATCTCGCTGTGCCCGCTCTGGGGCACGCCGGAAACCTGTATCGCCTGCCCGTCGGCTGTCTGAAACTGGGGCACCACCTGGTACTGGATGCTGGCGTTGGGGCGGGCGCCCTTGCCCAGGACAGGAGGGTTCTGGATGGTAAACACAAGGGGAGCGCCGGCTGTGTTGGAAGAGCCCAGGCCCGCGGGGATCTGTATGACGTTCCCTTTCGCGGACAGGAAGCCGTAGTTTTTGGGGGGCGCCGGGGCGATGGGTGCGGGTTTGATGGGGTGGAGTCTCCTGGTGGCGGGCTGGGCTGGTGTGGTGCTTGCCGGGGCTTGAGCTGCGGGAGGTCCTATCTTACTGCATGTCGCTGCCAGCATAGCAAGGGGAGAGGGCTGGGAATCTTGCTGTTAAAATAAAATAAAAATTAATAAACGAAGGCAAAGATTTGCACACACAGACTTAAGACGATGATAATAAATAAGTCGACTGCTCGCCTACAGCTGTATAAAATGCAGTGATGTATTTTTTTTATTATTATTATTATTATTATTATTATTATTATTATTATTATTATTATTATTATTATTATAAAGGAGGCCGTGTGGTCCATGTGGTCCAAAGGGCTTGTAGCCAGGAGGTTCCCGGTTCAAATCCCACCTCAGCCACTGACTCATTGTGTGACCCTGAGAAAGTCACTTAACCTCCTTGTGCTCCGTCTTTCGGGTGAGACGTAGTTGTAAGTGACTCTGCAGCTGATGCATAGTTCACACACCCTAGTCTCTGTAAGTCGCCTTGGATAAAGGCGTCTGCTAAATAAACAAATAATAAATAATAATAAACCATGACTTTTTAGAAAGTAAAATAGAATTCAGGGTTGGGTTACTTTGCAAAAAGTTCCTGTTTTTCAATTCCAATCCCAATTGGAATTGAAAAAAAAAAAAAAAAAACAGGAATTGACCCCACAAACCCTGATATTATTATTATTATTATTATTATTATTATTATTTATTTCTTAGCAGACGCCCTTATCCAGGGCGACTTACAATTGTTACAAGATATCACATTATTTTTACATACAATTACCCATTTATACAGTTGGGTTTTTACTGGAGCAATCTAGGTAAAGTACCTTGCTCAAGGGTACAGCAGCAGTGTCCTCCACTGGGGATTGAACCCACGACCCTCCGGTCAAGAGTTCAGAGCCCTAACCACTACTCCACACTGCTGCCCCGATATAAATTAAATGCGATTTGTTTTTACATACCTGTGCTGTTGTAGCTGAGGGCTGCAGGTACTCGCTAGGACTTATAGCTACTGTGGCGGCCATTCTGTCCTGTTGGTCTGCAAACCCACACCCTAGAAATACAAATAAAAAAAGTGTATTCATAAGTGCTTGACATTACAAAACAGGGATGGAAATAAGACTCCTACTGCATAGCAGTTTCACCCATTCCAGGTTTTAGTACAAGCTTGATTAGCCACAGTGTGTGTATAGGTGACAAGCACAGATTAAAACCAGGAATGGATCAAACTGCTACGCAACGGGAGTCTCGTTTCCATCCCTGCATTCAACAGAGTAGTCTCCAGCAACCTCTCCGACAAATCCCAGAAAAATTACCTCATCAGTCGCTGTTTATCTTTTACTGAGAGTTTTGGGGGATTTTATCATAAATCCATGAAGTGTTCAATACATTTAATCAGAGGTATAACAAAACAAACCTATAACGTGAATGCTTTCTAAATTAAAACAAAACCGGAAAGACAGGTACGAATTTCACCTTTTTTAAAAAAACGCCTAGGTAAAAACACCCGACCCCATTGCAGCTGGCGGTCCTGGTTTTAAAATCCAAATTACGTTTTGTTTTGCAAGGGCCAAGAAATTAAAAAAAAACAGAAATGTGATTTTTTTTTTTTTTTAATTGCACACAGCCCTGTTTTACGGGTTTTTTTTTTTTTACAGCTCAGAAAGAAGAACACAACATTTTTTTTTAAAAACTAACAACTGCAACCCGTATAAACAGCACACATCAGACTTGGGGGGGAAAACAGAAATGTCTAACAAAGCGTATTTATATACTTAACTCTAAATAGAACAGATCAGAGGAAAATATAAAACATGGACTTAGCTAGGCAAATCCAAAAATGGTGCTTTATTGTCAATTTTTATCTCGGGTCATCGATTCCAATTGAATGTTTTGTTTTCCCAGTAACCGGATGCTGCATGTAGGTCACGCTTTACGTAAGTACAATTAAAAAAAAAATAATAATTACCAACCAGGAAGTAAAAAAAGGAAATCTAGCAATAAAGGGCATGCTCCGACACCACTATGCATACAATCAAAACAGCTGCAATAGCATGTCAAGGGAAATTTTAAGAACTGTTACACCGCACACTGAAAAGCTGCGAAGAACGAAGCATGCACGAAAAACTTATATTGCAAAGCACAACGTCCTTGTTATTTTTTCAGTGCATTGCATGCAACAGGGTCATTGTACTTTTTTAAATGCATGTATTTATTTATTTATTTTAATGAAACTGAGCTCGTGCATTACAGTAAGCAGCACGCAGCTAGATTTTTAAGATTTTTTTTTTTGGAGACAGTGCCAGCGAAATTACAGTAAAGACTGGAAACAGCGCCGCCATCAAAGATAAGGAGTAACACAGCACACAGATTGCAACCACAACGATAGTGGGCATCCAGCATTTTTACACCCATCGCATTACTGCAAGAATCAAAACATACAAGGAAGGAGAAACGCCAGCCATCAAACTGCTTCGTTTCTCTTCTAACACAACTTATTTTTTTATTTAAAAAAAAAACACTTTTATTCTGTTTCTTTCCAAAAAAAAAAGAAGGGATTATTTTCAAATTCGCATAAAAAAAAAGACCGAGTCGTTCATGTATTAAAAATATACCTATCTATACCAAACGCAGAATCATATATTAAACCTGGCTGCACCCAAAACCGCACAGCATTCAACACTTATATACGAGTATTAATTTTTTTTGTTTGTTTTTAATTCTTTGACGATATCTGAAAATAAATGCAAGCCTAGGTTTTGTTTTTGAAGAAGAAAAAACATTTTTTTTTTTTTTACAAAGTGCATTGCAATATAAACACCAGCGTTTTAATTCCTACCCACCGCTCATGACGACACTCGCTCACCGTGAGCCTCCGACAGCGACCCCGCCCGCGCACGGGGGCCAATCCAGGTGCGAGCTGTTGCCGGAGTGACGACGGCGCTGGCCAATAGATGAAGAGAGGACGGGTGATTGCAAAGCAAGCGAACCAATAGCGCGGGTCGAAGCCTGCGTTTTAGCGATTGACGTCACAGCAATCCAATAGAATAGCGAGTTCAGGGCTCTGACAGGTGGGCCCAGTGGGATGGATTGATAGGGTGGCGGCCAATCAAAATAGAGCTGATTTTGATACACGGCTCTTCCATCCAATGATGCTCGCGAGTGGGCGTTCACTCAAATTTGGATGGACTTCACCTCTGTCCAATCCAGAGCGACAAGCAGGCGGGTTTAGGTCGTCGTCGCAATCTGGTTGGCTAGAGAAAAATGGTGACGTTTTTCAATTAGAATGATCGACAGCGTTTTTTGGTTTTTTGGGTTTTTTTTTTAAAATTGGAAGAAGGAAGGCGGGATGGGAGCTAATTGCTAAACCCCTTGTTTTCTACTGGTCGGTTTAAAGTAATTGCAAAATGCAAACGTTATTCGACACTGAACAAAATATATATATATATACCAATACTATAAATATACAAAACAATTAAATACAACTCAATAGCAATGTTCAATTTGAAATTAACTATTTTCTTTGACAGAATGGCATACGGGATACCTAAAATAAGCAACTGCAATGCAGGGTGGCGTCGCAAGAGGGCGCCAGATGAACAGAAACTCAGGCCCCGGATAAAGACTCTGATCTCTCTTGCTTCAAGGAGAGGTCAAAATTATTTTACAACAACACGATACGATAACCGTCAAAATTACTAATGACCTTTTAGCGTAGGCACTGGCTGCCACGCACCAATACAAGCACATAAGTGTCCATATAATGGCCATTTAATAACAAGGGTTGCAATATGACTCCATGACGTACACAGGTACGGCCCTGGCGTTTCTACCCCAGTGCATTCTGGTAAGTGTAGTCCTTGTTTGTAAATTCCTATTTCTATAACTTTTTTTTCTTATATATATATATATATATATATATATATATATATATATATATATATATATATTATATATGCGCGTTTGTTTTGCATGTTTGTTGCCTGTAACTTACATTGTACTTTTATATTTTGTTAATGTTTTTATTTGGATAAAAGCGTCTGTTTATTAATAATAATAATAATAATAATAATAATAATAATAATAATAATAATAATAATAATAATCCAGAGGGACTGTGTAGTATTTCAATAAAATTCCAAATCCATTATGATGTCATTCCTGCTAATTAGGTGCTGAAGGTTCTGATAGGGTTTCCTATAAAGCTGAGGGAACGCTAAGCCACCTTTTTCAGGAACGGCGGCTTGAATGAAACCTGGTTCCAGGGGACCTGGTTTGAGGTTTGCTGTATCAAACGCCCTCAAGTCTCCCCAGTGGCCTGAAACCTAGTCTCCTGAAACCAAGTTCTGAGACACAAAGTGGCTTCATGTTGCCTCAGCTTTAGGGTATTGGCATTTTTAAAAAAAAACTTAGGGTCGTCACAAAAAAAAAAAGCGGACCCTTGTCTGTCTGTCTGTCTGTCTGTCCATCTGTCCGCCACACTCTCTACACAATGAATGCAAAGGGCGGTTCAAGGACAGCAGTGTGGAGTAGTGGTTAGGGCTCTGGACTCTTGACCGGAGGGTCGTGGGTTCAATCCCAGGTGGGGGACACTGCTGCTGTACCCTTGAGCAAGGTACTTTACCTAGATTGCTCCAATAAAAACCCAACTGTGTAAATGGGTAATTGTATGTTAAAATAATGTGATTTCTTGTAACAATTGTAAGTTGCCCAGGATAAGGGCGTCTGCTAAGAAATAAATAATAAAATCACGAGGCCACTGGTATCTGAAATTAAAAACAAAATATATATATATATGAAAAAATTGCTGTCTTCATGTTTTGTTCTACTTACTTTTTTCTTTATTGAATTACATAGACAAGCTGACAGATGCCAAACCTTCAGCAGCGCGGGTGGGTGGCTGGGTGGGTGAGAGAGGAGGCGGGTGGGGAGCGTGTCGTCATGGTAACAGCAGTGCCTGAGAGTCGCCTGTGTTGTGGTTTCGTTGTGTTTTCTGCTGGGTTAGATAAACAAGTGCAGTGTTATTTAACGCGGTAAGGTACAGGGCACATATGCGTCCCACTAAAAAAAAAAAATCATAAAAAAAAAAAAAAACGATGCTAACTTTCTTATTTTAGCAACGAGATGCACGAACCATGTTTTAAAATGTACTGACAGACTGGATCTGGTCAAGTAGTCGAGTCGCTCTCTCAAATGTATTTTAAGAATTAAGTATTAATATGGCGGTGCCATAAACTGACCTGAGAAACCAGATTTCAACCCAGGACTCCAAAGGTCAAAGGCTAGCGCCAAAACCATGCAATGAAAAACGATCTTTAAATTTTACCCCACAGTGTAAATTAATCAATTTGCTTTTATTATTATTATTATTATTGCAAAACAAGCAACATGCTAGTCATAAGCTCAATTTAAGTATTCCGTCGTGTCTGGCTTGCTGTTTCATCACACACTGTAATGTAAGGATTTCTGCAGAACAGCGAGTTCATACACTTTAGGTAACGTGATTTTCAGAGCACCTGCTAGCTGCAAAGAACGAGCTGCGGTCAGACTGCAGTCTTTTAAAAAAAGCTTTTCTGTGTCTTGAGGGAGTAAAAAAAATAAATAAATAAAAAAAAAAGCGTGCATTTGTATTTCCGCTTTGATGCGAGTAAATCGTTTTTTTGCACAACTGTACCGATCTATATATATATATATATATATATATATATATATATATATATATATATATATATATATATATGTGTGTGTATATATGATCACATGTATAAGGCATGCATTCGCGCCTTGTTTGAAGTGTTAATTCTTGCATGAATGCTTGCCTATACTCTTGCTGCCTGTTTTCCTGCAGTTCTGTCCGCTACCACCAGAGGGCGGTGTATTGTCATCCCTGCTGCAGGTCACACACAGAGGCGGTCAGCATACACCGCAGGACTCCGGACCCGCGTTTAAATCGCTATTTCTGCAAGCGGGTCAAATCTGACGTGGGTGTGCTGCAAATGAAAGACAGCTGTTTAAACTTTAATACTGCCTACACAGGTCAGAGTTTGCAAACGCACACAGATTCACACACACGCATTCAGACACACACACACACACACAGACCGAGAGTGTTGTGTGCAGTCTTTAGGGATTTTTTTACTGATTGGTTTTGGAATCGAAGCTGTTTGTACTTATTTATTTATGTATTTATTTGCAAGTTCTTATAAATAAATGATTTGCCGTCTAATCCATCAAAGCTCGGGTCTCGCTGTGCACATCGACAAAATCATTTGCTCCTCTGAGAGAGAGAGAGAGAGAGAGAGAGAGAGAGAGAGAGAGAGAGAGAGAGAGAGAGAGAGAGAGAGGTGCGGTTAACCCTTTCATGCACGAACTATTCACGAATATCTTTAAAAAATAGTTTTACACATATAATAATTAGATAAAAAATACATTGTATTGTATTATATGGCAGGGAAAACGGGCATCGAGCTCGTATGAAGTTTTTAAAAACAGTAAGAAACTCAAGTTTAAAAAAAAAAAAAAAAAAACCACCAACTCTTTTTATATACAAAGTTTATTTAAAAAAAAAAAAAATCTTCAAAGCCTATATTAGGAAATCTGAAAACAAACTGCATGTTTTTTTTTTTTTTTTTTTTTTTTTTCCTCATACTAGATTGGATGTTTCGGAGATGAAAATAAAAACCTTTCCATCTCTTTAGAACCGATCCCACAGCAGTCACTACCGCCCTCTTTAACAGAATTTTATTTCTTTTTTTTTTGTGTCTTTTTTGGTATTCATAGAATAACTATTTACATCAAACACCACAAACCAGCAGTTAAAACAAAGCAAAACGTAAAATACAATAAATAAGAAAAGAGCATCTAAAACACTTTATTTTGTTTTACAGTAAGCAGTTTCATCTCCCACAATAAAGTTGATTCCCAAAATACAGCAGGCAAGCAGACTGGCTATAAAATACTAATTATATATTATATATATAGAAAAAATCTGAAAAAAACCCCAAAAAACTGCAAGTCTATGAATGTCTCAGGTCTGTACCAAAAAAAAAAGTGACCAAAGAAAAACACAAGTTTGTCATTTCCTCTCACATCATCAGTGCGTACAGGCTTAAAAAAAAAAAAAAATGCATGAATTATAACTGGGTTTGTTCTCTTAAGCAACACACTGTTACTAAGCAATCAACGGCACCCAATCGAGGCTTTGCCCGGGTCCTTGTAATGTTTAAGTAACAGTGACCTTCGAGGTCAGGAGTATTAATGAATCTGTCTTGATTCTAAAATCGTGTCCATTAAAAACACTGGCCCTCCTCGGAGATAGTATCCACCCCCCTCCTCCTCCTCCTTCTCTGCAATATTCACCGCACCCTCATTGACTCACAAGCATGGTTCATTTCCAGAATGGTCACGCTGATCGTAACTGCTGCCCTTCGCTGTGCAATGATCCAGCACTAACTCAATGACCGCTTTTCTGAAACTCAAGGAGACCCACACTGCAGGGATGGAAATAAGACTCCTACTGCATAGCAGCTTCACCAACTCCAGGTTTTACTATGAACTTGATTAGCTTGATTAGGTAACAAGTTTGGGTGTGTCTTCTTATTAAGCTCGTATTGAAACCAGGAGTGGATCACACTGCTGTGCAGCGGGAGTCTTTCCCAGCCCTGTTCTGTAAAGGGTATTCTCATCTGAACGGAGTGGCAGTGTCATGGAATTGACTTGGTGCTCAAGAGATTTCCCTTAAAACAAGACTGCATTGAAATCCTGTCTGCTATTCTTACAAGTTGCATTCCCTTTCTATAACATCCCAAAACTGATTCTAGTTTGCTTTCCTTTTTTTTCATTTCAATTGATTGTTAAATCAATAAATGAGTAAGATAAACCAACCTGTTTTCTGAGATCCAGTGTATATGTCTATATATATATATATAGCCTCTCACCCCCATTTCAAAAAAACCTTTTAAAATAACTAAAAAAAATCAAAGCAACGTTAACGAACAGAAGTTCAGTCCTTTTCAGATTCCAGTGACAGTTACCAATTCGAACCTGCATGGTTTTTTTTCCCCCATTTGTTCTTTATTATTATTATTATTATTATTATTATTATTATTATTATTATTATTATTATTATTCTTGATTTATTATTTTTCCTTTTCAAGTCTTCAAGCTCAGCTCCCGTTCACAGCAGCCCCAGTTAAACCAGTTCACTCCAGTTCGGGGGAGGTTTCTCCGTGACTGGTAGGACTGGGGAGATCACTAAGGAAAACCTCAATTCCAGTGCGTGCGATGGGTAAAGGGACAAGGGGGCGGGGTTAGAATTATCCCTAGCCACGGTTACCACAGCGATAAAACAACATGGGACCACAGGACCCGAAGAGGCTCCAGCATGGCAGATGCCACAGCCTCTCTCTACTTGGTGGTCTCACAGCAGGATAGTCCAGTTACCACTCCTAGTCGTGTTGGTCTGTGTCCAGTCGACACCCCCAAAGCTAGTCCTTTAGTGGAAGTTTTAAACCAAACAAGTGTCCAAACCTAAAATAAAAACAGAAAATTATCAAGCGGCTGGAAATACAAAACCAAACTTTTGCCGTTTGTGTCCAGTCTAAATAGTTAACACTTATGCATGCACACGCTTTGAAAAAATGATCCATCTGTATTTTACTAATTTTAAAATCACAGCACTTGTCTAAAGATTAAAGAAAAAAAAAAAAGAAGTTTTGTCTCCTGAACTCACTTGAGGCTGCAGGGCCCCAGAGAGTCTACGTCTGTGCCTCTGACTCTTGCACCAGCCTCAGGCTGCCTCGAGTCTCCTTCAGAGAGAGGTACGTCTCTTCCTCCGGGTCATAGTAATAGAACTTCCGCAGGTACGCAATCAGAGGCCTAGGGGTCGCAAGAGAGCACAGGTCAGGGGAGGACTTGCTAACAAAGACGGACAGACAGGCAGAACAAGGTAGAGAGACAGACAGACAAAGAGGGGCAGACAGACACACTGCCAGACAGACTGACTCACTTGGGCAGGGGCAGCTCTGGGATGTGGTCAACCCGCACCAGCTGTCGGATTCGGAAGCGACTCAGGTGCTGCAGGGACCTCACGTTGCTGAACCGAGACACGGGGTAGAGGAGCTGCACTGGGGTGGGGGGCAGACCTGCGGCGAGAGAGGGGGTTCAGGTCTCACAAACGTCTCTCTGCACATGACCGACTGCAATTTCTTGCTGAACGCGTGCGAGATACACCCAATTATTTTACGAGACCCTTACTGAAGCTCGGTTGGAATGAAAACCAGCAGATACAGGGGGTCCCCAGGAAAGGGTTTGAGAAGCGCTGCCTTAGGCTAATCTCCACTACTGAACTGAACGCATGCCTGTTCTGGGTCTAAATGCAGATAATCTGTCTCAGTCCAGGAGAGGACGTTTTTTTCCAGGATTTTCGTTCTTCCCTCTTACCGGGAACTCTGGAGCGCAGGAAGTAGAGGAACCTCCCGTTCTTGGAATGCATGATGGCTCTCTCGATGAACTCCACCACGGACTGGCAGCGGTCCTCAAACTTGGGGTGACACCACAGGCTGAAGGTTCCTGCAGACACACAGTTACAAACTGGTTATTGAAATATAAATAGATCATGGACACTTCTTTCCACATTGCTTTTTATGGAGGGGGGGGGGGGTCGAATGGCACCCGGCTCATGAAGTCATCATGCATCTTCCACATGTCCCCATATATATAAAAACTAGAGGACTTTTTTTTTAAAATATTCATCCCTGTATTAAACAGCTTAAATGTAGCGTTTAAACCGTCACACTCATCTTCATTGAAAAAGCAGACTTGATTTAGTATTTTAAAAAAGGACAACTTCAGTGTATATTTCAGTGTGGGCTGCACTGTGGAGTAGTGGTTAGGGCTCTGGACTCTTGACCAGCGGGTCGTGGGTTCAATCCCAGGTGGGGGACACTGCTGCTCTACTCTTGAGCAAGGTACTTTACCTAGATTGCTCCAGTAAAAACCCAACTGTATAAATGGGTTACTGTATGTACAAAATAACGTGATATCTTGTAACAACTGTAAGTCGCCCTGGATAAGGGCGTCTGCTAAGAAATAAATAATAATATTTTGCTTTGATTCATTTTATTGACTTTCTGACAGCTTGCATTACAAGGAAACTTTTTTTTATTTGCAACGCAGAGAAAACATTATGTTTTTTATGCACCCTTTCTCTTAGGGGGGTGAGGAAGGTAGCAGTTCAATCCCCATGCCTCAAGCCTGTCCTGGACTGGAGGGAGCACCCTTTCTCTTAGTGATATCCCTAGTCCCTTTGTCTCTCAAAGTCATGGCTTTGAAGGACCCCTGTGTTGCTTTGTTGACCGACGAGAATGCCTGGATTATTTTGGCTTGTACAGCACAGTGCTAAAAATAAAAAAAAGATCATCTTGTAGCCCAATTTAGAAAAGCCGTGCTGTGGACTATTTCAGGATGTAACAAGGACAGCTGCGTTTCAGAAACAGCCCGCGGGCTCTGACCGCAGCTGACAGGCCAGGCTGTGACCCTGCAGCTCAGGATTTACTGGTAATGAGCAGCAGAGGGACAGGAAGAGGACCCTGCAAAACAAGAAACCACAGAAATCGACCAGCACCCAGACTTCTCACACTGAAGAACACGCACACACACGCACACTCTCACACACACACAAACACTTACTTAACCTTTATTTATTATTTTACAACATGTGTTGTCCTACTATTTACATGAAGCACTAAAACAGGAAGCAAGCATACAACAGACATAACTAGCAGAGAAACTGTACTGCAAGCACTTAGCTGCAAACACAGCGAACACTGAATGAGACCAAAATTGGCCTAAACACTTAGGTGTCAGGTGTCTGCTTATTCAAGGTAACTGAAAAGAAACACAAACAAACTCAAAGTAAAATCTGTTCTGGTGTTTAGCAGCTGGTATCAGAAGGGAAGTTCGGAGATTTTAAAAAGACAAGGTTTATGATATGATATATAATGAGTTAATATAGACAGTTGACCCCATCTCCTGTTGCAGAACAGTTTAAGACAGTCCTGGTTTTACATTAATTCTGAGAGCTTAATTATTATTATTATTATTATTATTATTATTATTATTATTATTATTATTATTATTATTATTATTAATAATATTCCCCAGCCCCTCAGTAACATACTTGCCAACATTTGGAAACTGTTCAGCGGGACGCTCGTCTCCGGGGGGGGGGGTTTGTCAAACGCATCACACACATGGGAGGGGTCATACGCAAAAAACACTCATTTTCATATAATAGACATATCCCCCCAACTCAACTCGACACGACCATCATGACAGTAAAAATAGAGAGAAGCGTTCTTCCCTTTGTATAAGTTAGTGATCAGCAGATGTGTCAGCCGCACGAAGCGTGTGGTTTTCACTAACTCTACTGTGCTTAATAAATGATTTATTTTCTATGGGTAAATATCAGGACTTTCTTCCTATGCATCGGGACGGGGGACATTTGCTAGGAAATCGGGACTGTCCCGACCATATAGGGACCGTTGAGGCCTGTATGCAGTAATACCCCACCCCTACCCCCCAGCCCTGTCTTTACCCCTGTAGTGCTCCATGCGCGTGTGGTGGGTGATGGCCTGCGATCGGAAGCTGAGACTCAGGATGTAGCGGGGGTCCGAGCTGTCTCTCACCAGGAACGAGCCATCTGGCTTCCCCTTCAGCTTCATCTCCGCATCCTCCCAGTTCATGGGACCCCAGTACCAGCCACACTGCGGGAGGGAGGGAACAACACAGGCCCTTCAGGTAGGAGAAGGTGCTAGCAAATACGTTGTACGAGGGCAGCTGGCTGTATTATTATTTGTTTATTTAGCAGACGCCTTTATCCAAGGTGACTTACAGACTAGGGTGTGTGAACTATGCATCAGCTGCAGAGTCACTTACAACTACGTCTCACCCGAAAGACGGAGCACAAGGAGGTTAAGTGACTTGCTCAGGGTCTCACAATGAGTCAGTGGCTGAGGTGGGATTTGAACCGGGAGACCTCCTGGTTACAAGCCCTTTTCTTTAACCACTGGACCACACAGCCTCCTCTGATCAAAGTAAGTAGTTCAAATGAGATTTTTAAAAAAGCCAGCATTCTTATATAGATATCTATCTATCTATCTATCTATCTCTGTATATAGCAATATAGTGAATATGGTGAAGTTGGGTGCCATGTAATTAAACTGGGCCTCTGAAAATGACTTTAATCCAGCTCCCATCTGTATTGTTTGCCAGTGTCTGGGGGCTGGTGTTTGGTCTCTGGCGCCTGGCGTTTGTTTCTCTCTTACCTTCTCGAGCTCCCTCAGGCTAGCTGCGAAGCTGCAGGAGTCGGGTCTGCTCAGCGGGCAGTGCAGCGCCTGTGCAGGGGGGGGCTGTGTGACAGGGGGCTGGGGGTCTCCTTGCAAAGAGGAGGAGGAGGAGGAGGAGGAGGAGGAAGAGGAGGAGGTGCGAGGGAGCGCCCGCAGGAACGTGTCTGAAAAGAAGCAAACAAAAAACAAACAAAAAAAAAAAACACAGTTTGTGACTCAATTAGGGACCAAAATAAATAACTTAAAAAAAAAGGATTATAATGCAAAAGATAATAGTGGTCTGTCTGGTCTCTGTTGCAAAGTTGTTGTCTTTCCTAAACTGGATGAATTAAGACTGCCACAGCACAGCAAAAAAGCACCAACCACCCCCGTCGGCGCAAAGGAAATTAATCACACCTTAAAAGGGGAGCAGAACTTCAGGGCCTTCCTAACACAGTAAAGCACCGAGCTGCTGACGCATAAAATCCCTGCAGCAGTGAAGCTGACAGGAACACAAACAGCCACTATCCAGCACGGTGACTTGGGACTTCCTCACGCTGAGTGAGGCACCACAGCTTGGCTAACACCAAAAATAAAAAAACTAATTCAAAATTGCAACCCAAGAGGCTCCCGAGTGGCACATCCAGTAAAGGCACTCCGAGTGGAGTGCAGGATGCGCCCTATAGCCTGGAGGTCGCCGGTTCGAGTCCAGGCTATTCTTTTGCTAACGTAGACGGGAGCTCCCAGGGGGTGCCCGGGGTGGGGGGGGGGCTTAGGTCGGCCAGGGTGACCTCAGCTCACCGCGCACCAGCGACCCCTGTAGTCAGGCCGGGCGCCTGCGGGCTTGCCTGTAAGCTGCCCAGAGCTGCGTTGTCCTCCGACGCTGTAGCTCTGAGGCTACTGCACGGTGAGCCTGCAGTGTGAAAAAAAGCGGTCGGCTGACGGCACACGCTTCGGAGGACAGCATGTGTTCGTCTTCACCGCTCCCGAGTCAGCGCAGGGGTGGTAGCAGTGAGCTGAACTTAAAAATAATTGGATATGCCAAATTGGGAGAAAATAATAAAATAATTGGCGATTACTAAATTAAAAAATAAATAAATAAATAACTGCAACCCGACTGCAGCAAACCACAGAGAAAAAAAAACAAAACAGCAACAGCAACTATAACTTGTGGGTAAGAGAACATCTCCTCAGGGCAATCCCACGTCTCACTAAGCCTCTACCCTGACTATTAAGCTGAGGAACTTTCGTGTTCTCTCAGCTTGACTCAGAGAGTTAAAAGCCTTGCCAGGAGCTTTTCAAAATCACGTTCCTGGCATTACCCGGAGACCGTCCGAGTAATCTGGGGTCCTGCCCAAAACTACATTTCCCATCATCCTCCTGCTCACACATGTAACTGAGATGGATTTACCAGTGAGCAGGAGGATGATGGGAAATGTATTTCTAAGAGGTCCATGCGGATACATGGGAAGCCATCTTGAGGCAGGGAATGCAAGTTAAAAGTTTTAAAAAAGTGGTCAAAATGTAAAAAAAAAAAAAAAATTAAACAATACACACACCTTATGTAAACAGTTGTAGCAACACAAGAAAATGTAACACAATAAAATAAAAAGGTCCTTATGTACCCTTTAAGCTGAGGGAACACAAAGCCCCTTTGTGGCTTGGTTTCAGGCCACTGCGCGGCACACCAGGGGAGACTTGGGGGTTTCATACAGGAACCTCAAACCAGGTCTCCCGGCTCCTGATAAAAGTACCTTCGTGCTCCCTCAGCTTTAGGCACTTTGAGTGCAGATCAGCTTGTCCAGCTGGTGGGTCTCCTTTGGCAGGGTGGTTGTGGACGGCACCACCAATTCAAACGCAGTGGAAACTCCCGCGTCGCTCCGGCTTGAAACAGAATTCCCGGATCGCAGCCCGGCTAGGACGTTCTGCACAGAACTCCGCAGAACATCCCAGAACGTCTCTACCTACCGTAATGCCTTCTTCACTGAGACAGCGCGATGCAATCGAACGTGTCTTTGGTACATTGCTTTTTTTTCTTTGATCCCAAAAGCGAAGTCTTACCATTGAGGGTCAGGCTATGTTGGATGGTGGCATGGGATGGAGGAGGAGGAGGAGGAGGAGGAAGAGGAGGCAGAGGCAGAGGGAGAGGCTGGAGGGAGGCCCCCATAGAGCCCGCTAGGAAAGGCCCAGGCTGCGGCCCGCTTATATCATCTGTAACAGAACACAGTTCACAATTTCAAAAATCGCTAGTAGTAGCTACTTTTTGCTTTTGGATTTTTTTTTTTATTTAAAAATAAATAAATAAATAAATAAATAAATAAATAAATAAGAGAGCGTTTCTAGAATTTAAAAAATATATATATATTTTTGCCTATTATGTCAAAACTCCCCTTATAATTATGGCTTTCTCCCTCGTTAATAATCATAGCTCTTTCTTTTTTCTATCCCTCTTTCTTTCTCACACCCTTTTTTTCTGTCTGCTTTCTGCAAACAGTTTTTTTTTTTTTAAATAAGGCCATGCTCTCTCTTCCCCACAATAAAGGGAAGAGTATATGCAAGTCATTTCCCCTTGCTGTGTTAAATTAAACTTATTTAACAGCACGGAGTTCAGATTGAATGTATGATACGCTGTTGTTTTTAATAAATGTGAAATGACTGCTGCCTGTTTCTGGTCATCATACCAGGACCCCCTTGTAAACGAGGCCTTGGTACCAATGGGGTTATTCCTCATTAAAGTACGAACAAGTAAATTAAATAAATAAATAAAACAATAAAAACAGTTTTCCTGTCCTCTATCTCTCTCTCTGTCTCTGGAAGTGAAATGCTGAATGAATGTGCAGGGAGTCGTACAGTGTTGCAAGAATGATGCAAAGCTGTTGTCTTCTGCAGCTTTTTAACAGCCCTGCGATGGCAGGCAGGCGGGCGGGAGGGGGAGAGACTGCCAGACACGCAAAGAAAATACCAGCATACAGTACTGCTAGCACACGCACCGACAGACAGATACACACACACAGAACAGATTACGATCTCTAGCACACTGAAGGCCTTACACTGACTCCTGTTAAATTACAATTTACCATCTTTAACCCCTCAATCTAAAATACACAAAGTGCAAAACTAGGGCACAATATTTTTGTCATACAGCGCTCACCCTACAGTGCTCTGTATTTTTTCTATTATATATATATTTTTTTAATTAGAATTTGGAATTGAGAATTGATTTTAAAAAGGAATTGGAATTGAAGAACAGCAAATTGTGCAAGCGGTAAATATTGAGGGTAGAACGTTTACAGAAAACTGTTTTGCACAACAACAAAAATTCACCCGTGCAGACAGTCTAAAACATTTGGCAAAAGATCAGCACAACACCCTACTGAGCTGAAAGCAAACTGCCAGAGCACATAACAATCTCTGGACTGCATCCGCAAAACAGAGTCATGCACCAATCTGCAGATACCTCAGTTCAGGTTTGTTTGGTTCACAAAGTCCGAGTTTTTAAATTGATCAAAGCTTTTTTTTTTTTTAATTCGGTTCCATATTTAAAAAAATAATACTTGTACTGTTGCTCCTAATTTAATTTCTGTAAATATTTTGGGTGTTTCTTTTTTTTTTCTTCTCTTTTTCTGAAAAAAAAACACGCTAGATGATAGCCTGGAGTAAAAACGTTTTTATAAAAAGCTTTAGGAATCAGACCCCACCTGATACTAAAACACAATAAAGATACAAGCATGGTCAACCCAACACTGAGGCAAACCAGGTTCTGTCTATAGTACATGTGTACCAGCTTCAGTTTATTTCCTACTGCTACAGAAGTAGACGCTCAGCTATTCACTAGAAGCTAATACTAAGTAAAGAATGCACAAAGCGACAGAGCGGAATGGTTCACTTAGAAAATTGCAAGACAGACAGACTGCACAGTGGTTGTGCGCTAACGCAGAGTAAGCCGAACCCCCCCAGCCGGGGTGAAACAGTGATCCGTACCGAGCAGGCTGAGGCTGCGTCTGGGCGGAGGAGGGGTTGTCGAGGGGTGGGGGGAGTTCAGCCCCCTCCGAGAGACATCCACGTCAACCAGCGAGACCGTCTCACCTGCAAACAGGAGGGGAGGGGGCAAGGTTAGAAATCCTGATAAGAAACAAATAAATATCCCACAGGTAGCCATGCGTTAATGTTGACTGGATGTGTCCCAAGATGTGTACCAGGTGAAGAAAGGGTGAAATGGGGAATGCGTTGGGTGTTCTGCAATTCTTGGTGGGTAGCAAGGTTAGACAATAGAGACATTTGCACAATGAATTATCTGGCATTAATGATGATCAGGATAATTATAAAGCCCTAATTAGTAGCTTCGTTCTCTCTCAAACATTTAAAAAAAATATATATATTTTCACTTTTTTTCTTTTTAAATTAAGCCATTGTTCTCTCCCACAGCTGGGGCGAATTTAAATAATGTTCTGAGAATCAGAACAAGACTAAACAAATGATGGTGGATGGTTACTGAAAAGGTTTCATATGAATTCAATGTATTTATTTTTGTACTAGGTCGCATCAGATCGTATGAGTTTAGGGGGCGAGATCTTTGAAGACTTTCAATGATTTCGAATGGGGTTTAGAAACGCTGCAGGATTCTTACCGGTGAAGACAGTGCTGAAGGAGGCAGGAGAGAAGGCACTTCGAGTCCTGCTCAAGCACGGTTTCCTGAAAGAAAAAAAACAACGAACAATTAGCTCAACTAGAGACTTCTGATTCTGATGTGCTGCACCCATAAAGGAAAGCTTCATATTAAAAAGCAACACAAAACCGCCTTTTCAGGAACAGCGGCTTGAAACCTGGTTCCGGGAGACCCACCGGGAGACCTCGTTTGAGGCAACCTGAAGTCCAACACAGGGGTGGGCTGGCCATCAAAGCAGGTTTTCCATTCCGCAGGCTCCCAACTGCACAGCAGCCAGAAGCTGTGCCACACTAATCTGACCGAGACGAAATGTTGAGTTGAAAATAATAGGAATAAACCCGGAATGTGACCATATCCATTTCACATACCGTCCCATAATGCTTTGCTGTTTGTGGACTATACAATTAAATGCCACTGGTCATGTGACGTGCGATTGGTCGACCACAACTTTCTGCGGTTGACTGCTGTCTCATTGCTTTTCGACTAGGTTTTACATTCTGTGAGCTTAGTAACAAGACTCCTACTGCTCAGCAGCTCCAGCCAGCCCAGGTTTGACTGTGAATATAATCAGCCACGCCTTCAGCTTGAAGCTCGTACTTCTTTAAGTGGGTCTTATTAAAACCAGGAATGGATCCAACTGCTATGCAATGGGAGCCCATCCCTGGTGGGTATTACTGCCTGTAGCTGCTCCAGCCCTTAGAAAAGAAGATAAACTGTCGGGCCGTTTCAGCAATAAGGAGGAGGGGGGGTCGTACGAGGAAGAAAAGGGCCCCAAGGTGGCCCCAGGATTAATTCGCCAATAGAAATTCTTCCGTTGCAGTCAAAGTAATGTACATTTGTCCCCTGCACAAAGGAACATAAATGACAAGTCAGGGATGGGAATAAGACTCCCATTGCACAGCAGTCTCACCCATTTCAGGTTTTAATACGAGCTTGATTAGCAACAGTGCATAGTTACTGTAGCAAGCGCGGGTGCATTTTTAATAAAACGCATAAGGCATGGACCAAACTGTTATGCAACGGGAGTCTTATCTCCATTCCTGCAACTTCAATACAGCCTTTATGCTCTTAAAGTGAGAACTGAAACAGAGGTCCAAGTGCCCCTCTTTGCAAGCATGATTCTGCGGTGCAGCGCACAGGGGAAGAGAGGAAGGCTGTTTCCTCCAGCCACACTGAAGTGAAACTGGGTTGTGGAACTCAACCCCTCCCACCCCATCGCCACGCTCCACTTCCTCTGGGGTTTGGGGTTCCTGCTACAGAGTAAACACACCATGCTTTTTGTGGAGCTTTTTTAAATGCCTCTCTGCAGCTGCAGTAAATTTTTCACTACTGCAAAAACCAACAAGTGCACAGACAATTATCCACGTTTTCCAGCTTGAAAAGCATTCGTAATATGGTCTGAAATACTTATGTTATCCAATGAAAAGGAAAGAATTTTGGTTTAAATTCTGAAATATTTGAACATGAAAAACAAAAACAAAAAATGTTTGTCCCGGGATGGAAATAAGACTCCTATTGCAAAGCACTTGATTAGCAGCAGTGTGGAGTAGTGGTTAGGGCTCTGGACTCTTGACTGAAGGGTTGTGGGTTCAATCCCCATTGGGTTACACTGCTGCTGTACCCTTGAGCAAGGTACTTTACCTAGATTGCTCCAGTAAAAACCCAACTGTATAAATGGGGAATTGTATGTCAAAATAATGTGATATCTTGTAACAATTGTAAGTCGCCCTGGATAAGGGGGTCTGCTATGAAATAAATAATAATAATAATAATGTGTACAGGTAACATGTCCTGTTAAACCCATAGTAAAACCAGGATCTAACTGCTATGCAATGGGAGTCTCCTATTTCCATTCAAGACAGGTTGACAAGGGGCTGTTCAGATAATCGTGGCTTTACTGTGCTGTATTTCAAGGCTGAAAATGTAGCTGAATAAGCAAGCTGCAGTCACGCGCCTTTTATTAATGTCTTCAGAGGGTGGCTCAATCTCCAAGATGTATTGTGAAAGTACAGGGGCCTGGCGTTGCTGTAGAACAATCTCTAATCTCTGGGGAAGCCTGGTTAATTAAAGTCAAGTTTTCAACCAGCTACACTGCAATATATTTCCAGAATATCCAACTTGTTTTTCATTGCTGTGCTTGTCGTATATAACCATTTCAGGCTCGATATTTTGCTGTTAGCGGCCAACGACACAAACATCACAAATGTCAGCTGGGATTTTGCTGCAGCCGAAGCAACGGGCTGCTCTGTATTACGTGTAAAAAAGCCGGTTTTGTAAATAAACACCTAGTCCAGAATACCCGCAGTCTGGACAATATTGAAAGACCGTCCTTCCTGTTTGGGGGGTGGGGTGGGGGCGGGGGGGGATTAAAAAAAAAAAAAAAATCAGGTCTGATTCTTGTGCCAGTGCTAATTGAACAGGTGTCCAGTTTGGCAGGTCCTGCATCCCGGCTGAGCTCACCCCCCCCCCCCCGAAACAGTTTGTAAAACCTGTTTGGGAGTTGTGAAGACGCGGCCAGACCAACTGAACTCTCACCCCCTTTCAGGCAGGGGGTACCTGGAAATGCCAACACGCTGAGGCTGCCAGCATCGTACCTGCTCCAGAGATACATGGAGGACCTCAGGCCATGGCACTGTCCATATGTTAGCCTCGGTAAACGGTAATGTATACCCCTGATAACTGTGACAGCGTCTTAAAATGCATTGCAGTTAGAATGCTTACACCCACTGTCTATTTGCCCCAGTTATAAGGTCACTAGACTGGCTTTGCATGAGGCAGCTAGAGCACGGGTTGCAAAACCCTGCTTCTCCCTCTCTGCGTGACTTACCCATCGCTTTGAGATCATGGAAAAAATGATGCCTAGGACAGCCAACCCATTGCATTGCCCTTTTGTTATGCATTTAGGGGGCTATTATAAAAGCTTGGTAACTTCTATTGGGTAAATCACAGTTAATTAAGTTCTGGTACTGAACAGGCGAATTCCATGTCAAGTGTAATTACTTAAAAGATTATAAATCAACAAAGGAAAAGAGAGTTAACTGTTTTTTCTAATCCAGTCCCTGGTAATCTGCTTCTGCTCTGCCCTGGATAAGGTAAACTATTTTTTGATCCTCCCCTCCTCCTCCTCCTCCACGCAGGAACCTCTTGCAGTTGGTTGAGTCTAATTACTGGTTGGATAACTTCTGCAATGAAGTGCAAAGACTAATCACTGCAGAGTTCAGTCGATGTAACATTGGACTGACTGTCCAGCTTGCTGATGGAGTCTGGATCATTCTACAGCGGGCTGTTCCCTGTTTATTTTGCAATCTGACTTGCATATCAAAAAAAAAAAAAAAAAACATTGAAAAAAATATATTGAAAACAGTGTTTTGATGACCGGATTGAATTTATAACTGATGCACCAGTCCTACAAAAAGTCAACTAGCGAGACTCTAAACGATGAATCAATTACAGGGATGGGACTCCTATTGCATAGCAGTTTTACTACAAGCTTCATTAGCTCCAGTCTAACAACCTCGGGGGTGTCTTATTAAACTCATAGCAAAACCAGGAATGGATCAAGCTGCTATGCAATGGGAGTCTTATTTCCGTCCCATCCCAGGATCATTGATCACCATGGCTTTTACTTTATGAGCAATTTGATCCATTCCTGGTTTTACTGTGAGTTTAACAAGACACATCTGAGCTTATTACCTATACACAAAAATCAAGCCTGTAGTAAGACCTGGAATGGGTGACACTGCTATGCAATAGGAGTCGCATTGCCATCCCTGATTTGGACACCACTGTACAACTTTTTTTTTTTTTCTTTGATAAACAAGTTCTTTATAAAGTAAAGAAGTAAATAAATCAAGTGTAACATACACTCTACCTTATTGGGTCTTGTTCTCCTCCACTGGAACCCGAAATATCCATCACACCAAGGCTCCCGACTGACACCGCCGAATCCACGGAGTGCCGTTTCTCCTGCCCTTCACTGGACCCGTTGCAACTTCTAGTTCTAAACAATTTGCTCAGGCGGATTTTTAACGATCCCTTCCTGGATCTGCCCGGGTCCCTCGCCGTCTTTTCGCAACCCCCTCCGCTCTCCGCGGACAGAGGCGAGCTGGCGCACCTGCTAACCCGAACTTTGTGCTTCGGGTCCTGAGCAGTGGCTGGCAAGTCCAGGGTGGACTCGCAAGTGGAAACGGTGTTCGGGTTAGAGGCGAGTTCTGACAAGGCGCTGCGTTCGTCGGGGGCGGTCTGCGCCACGTCTGCCCCCAAATCTATAACTTCCCTCAGCGGGCAGCAGACCTGGGGCTGTCTATAACCGGGGCAGCAGCTATCACCGGCCGCCTTTTCCGCCCGTCTCATCAGAGTCTTGCTTGAGAAACCGTTCATTTTTTGCATCACATCGGCGTCCCCTTTGCCGTTTAGCAAGAAAGCTGCGGCCGTGCCGTTTTTAAAATCCTCTTCCGAGCAAGTGCTGCTCGTTCCGAATCCGTCCACCTCCTCCAGTTCGAGTCCTTCCAAAACCAAGAGAACGTCGCTGGTTTCTGTCGGATCCTCCCCGGTTCTGGCCCCAGCCGAGCCCAGCAGGCTTTGGCAGTGACAGCGCGGCAGCTCGCCTTCCTTGCTGAACAAAACCGCGGCCCCGTCGACCCCGAACTCGCCGAATTTTCTGGCCAGTTCGAACACCGGGTCCGCTGTGCCCGGATCGCCGCCTCCCGGGGCGGAGGAAGCCCAGCTCGTATCTGAAAGGTCGCGGTGGTCCAGTTTGTTATTTAAAAGCATCTGGGAAGCTGGGGGCCAGTCTTTGTCATCAGTTGTCAGCCTGTGACGGGGGTGCAGTTCAGACCTGACGCTGCGGGAATCTGCAGTCTCCCGAGGTTGCAGAAACCTGCCCTGCTGCAGCGGGTCGGCGCTGCTATTAAAACCAGCAGTGGTACCAGCAGTAGAATCAACACCAGAGCAACGGCCGTGGCGTTCTAGTAGAAGTTCTCCCATTTGGAAACCGTGCTGCCCCGGCCCGTGGTGGTCTCTGCCTCCGGGCCGGAGTATGTTCCGAAACACCATCAGCTGGGGTCGGGAGCCCTTGGTTCTGCGGTGCAAATCCAGCCGCTGAGCCATCGCTGGGTCCGCGGGAGGGGGCGGCACTAGAGGCTCCAACGGCCGTGTTGTGGGCATTGCATCTTCGGGGGATGCAGCCGCCCCGTCCCCTATCTGTTGCTGCTGCTGCTGCTGCTGCTGGTGGACCGTTTTGTTATTCGAGTCGAATTCAAAGCCGTTCTTGAGCAGGATCGCGTTGTTATGGTGCTGACCCAGCAGCACAGACGCCCCGAATGCATCGCCGGTCGCTGCTGACAGATTCCCGTTGTCCTCGTCCAAATCGTGGTCGTCGTCGGCTGCAGATACCAGGCGCATCAACACAAAATCAGGAGACATATTAATGTCAGTTTGCGCGTTATTCATTATTAAAAAAAAAAAAAAAAAAAAAAAAAAAGTCACGCTAGGTTCTTCTTTTTTTGTTTACAAAAAATCAAAACTATTTCAAAAGCTTTTTCATCATTTTTTTTTTTTTAAAAAAGCAGGGTGGCGCGGTCTGCTCTGTATGACACCTCAGCGGCATCAACATCAATCATAAAAAAACATGCATTTTCTTCTAATACTGATCATAACCTCCGTAGCTGCATATTGCAAGCTTCCTGGTATTATAACAATGCAGTCCCTTCTCGTTTCGGGTTGCTGTGCGAGCTCCACCCGCTATCCTACTTCCGCGAATTCAATGCTGTGGTTGTGTGTTATTCCCCTCCTCCTCTTTCGCGTTTTTCTTTTTTTTTTTTTCAATTCACAAATTGATGACGTATTGTGCAAAGCCTTCTTATTTTTAATATACATAACTGCCAATCATATAAGGCAAGGCACGGGGGACATAATGCTATCTTGATCCCTTAACCCATTATGTACCAAATAAGATATTCTTTAAAATATAGAAGCTGTATTTATGTCATTATAATATATTACATTTAGACTTTTGCGGTTAACAAAGTGGCTTCGTGTTGCCCCGGCTTTAGGACACAAGGGCCTGGTCTGGGTGGAACATTGATTTTGATAATTCAGAAGAAAAAACTTATCAACATACCGGATTGCACGTGGAAGTTAAGCAAAACATGTTCGCTGTAAATCAGATTTATTGCTTTGCTTTTTACTTTTGTTTACCCACCGCTGTCTCTGTAAGAAAGAAGAAAAAAACTTGCATTAGGAAGAATTTAAAAATAAATAAATAACTTCCTTACTCTGCACTGCGCGCTACCACAGTGACTACAAAGGAGAAGAGGCAGGAGAGAGGAAACTTCTTAAAGAAATACCAACGGTACACTTCGAAGCGTGATTGTACCATTCAGAGGTATTATAACATGGTACCAGGTTAGCATTCAGCTGCTTTTGCTGTACGGGTAGAATGACTTCGAATCTGACAGAGTCGAATAGTTGAGATACAAATAATCGACTATAGTCGCCACTTTAAAAAAAAAAAAAAAACTCATTTTTTAAACTTTCCATTTACGGTCACTAGGCTGTGTAGTTTAGCGTTGTAATTACACTGCATTTGAACTGGAGGTATTATTTAGGTCATTTTTTTTTTCTATAGTTCCACCTCCTTGCCAGCAGGAGTCGCAGAGACCAGGTTATATTCTGCTGCCAGATATATTTTTTATTAAAATGTAATATGTCCATTTTCACACATCTGTATATATTAGATCAGTAATGACCATTTTCTTTTTAAACAGCTTTCCGTTTTAAAACTTTTCATTATTATTCTAATTATTATTATTATTATTATTATTATTATTATTATTATTATTATTATTATTATTATTATTATTTCTTTCTTAGCAGACGCCCTTATCCAGGGCGACTTACAATCGTAAGCAAATACATTTCAAGTGTTACAATACAAGTAATACAATAAGAGCAAGAAATACAATAACTTTTGTTCAAGCAAAGTACAAGTGTGACAAACCACAATTCAATAATACAGCAGATAATAGTGATGGTTACATCAATATTATAATACTATCAGTAACACTGTTAGTTACAAGCATTATTCGATGATTATTAGAATGCTTATGTAATCCTAGGCAAACTAATTATACAATTTCTTTAACACAGTCTCTGAGAGCAACTACGATATTGAAAATCAGATGTCCTGATTCATAAATTACTGAATCACTCAATTAAACCATGTACAGTATTTCATGTCACACCTGAACGAAACCAAGCGGATTACTGTATTGTGTTTTTTGAAAGCAACAGCGCCCCCTTGCTTCTAGCAGTGTACATAGCAAGTTACGTATTTCTTTAGTGCTGGGTTATCGATTTTACGACAACATAAGCTATGCTTACCACCTGTCTTACACAACGCCTTACTCTAAACCCATTGGCAAATTTTAATTTTAATTAGTATTTTTTTATGTCTTATATTATTGTGAAGTTACGATAAATGTAGTTTTTTAGATTTAATATTCTAGTAATATAATGTATTTGTTTGGTTTCCGCTATGTATGAAGTATAATAGCGACACCTTCTTTCCTTATAAACGTTTCCCATATTAAAAGCAAAGCGTAGTAAAGCATAGGGAAAGCATTGTAAAGCACAGAGAGGTCTGGTAAAGCATAGGGAAGCATTGTAAAGCACAGAGAGGTCTGGTAAAGCATAGGGGAGCATTGTAAAGCACAGAGAGGTGTGGTAAAGCATAGGGAAAGCATTGTAAAGCACAGAGGGGTATGGTAAAGCATAGGGAAGCATTGTAAAGCACAGAGAGGTCTGGTAAAGCATAGGGAAGCATTGTAAAGCACAGAGAGGTCTGGTAAAGCATAGGGAAGCATTGTAAAGCACAGAGAGGTCTGGTAAAGCATAGGGAAGCATTGTAAAGCACAGAGAGGTCTGGTAAAGCATAGGGAAAGCATTGTAAAGCACAGAGAGGTCTGGTAAAGCATAGGGAAGCATTGTAAAGCACAGAGAGGTCTGGTAAAGCATAGGGAAGCATTGTAAAGCACAGAGAGGTCTGGTAAAGCATAGGGAAGCATTGTAAAGCACAGAGAGGTCTGGTAAAGCATAGGGAAGCATTGTAAAGCACAGAGAGGTCTGGTAAAGCATAGGGAAGCATTGTAAAGCACAGAGAGGTCTGGTAAAGCATAGGGAAGCATTGTAAAGCACAGAGAGGTCTGGTAAAGCATAGGGAAGCATTGTAAAGCACAGAGAGGTCTGGTAAAGCATAGGGAAGCATTGTAAAGCACAGAGAGGTGTGGTAAAGCATAGGGAAGCATTGTAAAGCACAGAGAGGTCTGGTAAAGCATAGGGAAGCATTGTAAAGCACAGAGAGGTCTGGTAAAGCATAGGGAAGCATTGTAAAGCACAGAGAGGTCTGGTAAAGCATAGGGAAGCATTGTAAAGCACAGAGAGGTCTGGTAAAGCATAGGGAAGCATTGTAAAGCACAGAGAGGTCTGGTGAAGCATAGGGAAGCATTGTAAAGCACAGAGAGGTATGGTAAAGCATAGGGAAGCATTGTAAAGCACAGAGAGGTCTGGTAAAGCATAGGGAAGCATTGTAAAGCACAGAGAGGTGTGGTAAAACTATAGTAAATTTACAACTATAACTGCAAAAACACTGTGGTAAACTTATAGAAGGTTTCAGGCACGTTTTAAATGTATATATGAATATATTTATTTATAAAATTATTCCCATTTTATGGACATGTTTTTTGTTTTTTTTTTAATCTTTCTGTGGACAATCAAACTATGTTATTAGATATGGATGCTGAATAGTGACATTTCTGGGTCACTGGTGATGTTTATGAACCAAGATAAGCACATATTTTAACTGCTGAGTCGGTGCCTTCTGCTTTAGTGTAATATTGACTCATGTAAAGAATGAGTAACCAGCCCTAGGATATAACAATTCTGTTCAATATTATATCTCTGAAACATATATACGAAACATACTGTGGTCCAGTGGTTCCTATCCCTACTCCCCTGTGTCTGCTGGTTTTCATTCCAACTGAGCTCTCAATTACTTAACGAGACCCTGAATTGAACTGATAATTTGCTTAATTAGGCCGGGGTTGGGAATCATTAGCCTAGATGACATCATGGAAAATAAAGAATGTTATCTATAATATTTCTTAATTATGGATTTTATT
This sequence comes from Acipenser ruthenus, assembly GCF_902713425.1. Taxonomy (NCBI): domain Eukaryota; kingdom Metazoa; phylum Chordata; class Actinopteri; order Acipenseriformes; family Acipenseridae; genus Acipenser; species Acipenser ruthenus. Next base: position 1,095,955 of record NC_081221.1, read on the forward strand.
TAAGTCGAATACACATTGAAAGGCTGGTTGTGTATTGTACTGTCGGCAGTAACATTTATTGCTATATATCCAAGATGTTTAATAATATGTACAGTTTAAATACAAGTAAGATATGGCTTTTTTTTTTTAAAATAATGAATTGAAATAATTATATATTCTATATATTATATATTGTATTATAATTGTAATGATGTGCTGAATAATTATAATAGAAAATGAGTAATATGGAAAGACGCCTGTTTCATGTGATTTAATAATCAAATTGCATTTAAAGAAAGACATTAATAAACAAATGCATCTAATAAACAAATGCCCTGCATACATACATAAAAGCCTAAGGAGACTGATCAGCGAGTGTTGACCTTAGAAATTAAAATTCACATTCCTCCTGACAGGCTGCTGAATGGGGGGTGGGGTGTAGACGAGAGAGAGAGAGAGAGAGAGAGAGAGAGAGAGAGAGAGAGAGAGAGAAAGAGAGAGAGAGAGATGGAATAGAATTCACAGGCACCCGTTACCATGGAGCTCCATCCAGGATTTGATGACATCACAAGCAATGGCCAAGCCTTCTTTTTTAAAAAAAATAATCGTCACAACCATTAGCTATCTATCTATCTACCTATCTATCTTTATATACATTTTTTTAACCTATATCCCCCTTCTTTGTTTATGGTTTTGCCCATTTTAGGTATTTTTTAAGGTTATTTTTTACCAAATTTTTAACATGGGTGCCAAAATTGGATTGATGGATCACACACACACACATATATAGCCATCTGTCTGCCTCTCACTCTGTGTAGACACACACACACACACACACACACACACACATACATTTTTTTAATACATTTGTAGATATTCAAGTTCCAGGCATTCATGCATGGGTGGATATACAGGAGATTATCACCCACATCCCTCTTCATTTTTGTCCTCCTCCTACTCCCTCTCTCTCTCTCATCCACAAACCCTCCTCCCCTCTTTCCCCTATAAGACCAGACCGTCTGCCACCCTCTCTGCTCCCAGATGTAAATTCACAAGAGGAGCGAGCAGCAGAGAGGAGGGACAGAGTCAGTACCGACAGATGCGAATATCTCAGAGGCTGTCGCTGTAGCTGCTGCTGGCCTGCTACCACCAATCAAATAGGAAAAAGAAAGGGAGAGAGCGAGATAGAGAGAGAGAGAAACGGAGGAGGGCGATGCAAAGACGACTGTTCTCTGTTAGATTTCTTATTTCTATGATGTGGTTGTTATTACTATTGATTACATACCTACCTGGTTGCCTACCTACAGTAGCAATCGGATTCCTAGCTGCCTAATGGATGCTGAAATCTCAGAATGAAGCCAGGCTACTCTAATTACAACTACGGCCGCTGGTTCTCTTATTATTTTTAAAAATATATATATGTATGTGTGTTTGTGATAGGGACAGCTGGTCGAAAAAATATTTATTGGGTTTGTTCTGAAAAGAAGAAAACGACATGAGACAAAATACACGTCTAGGTTCTTCCACAACAGACAGCCAGCGTTGCTGGGCTGCTTCCCAGCAACTTGTAGATAGCAACTGAAGATCCTGAATCCACCACAACAGCAACCACAACAAAAACACTGGGAACTGCTGCTAGATCACTGTCCGGAATGTGGAGGCAGTGAGGTTGCAAAGGGACACGCATCACAGACTTCTGCTGCAACAGGAGGGGAGCAGGAGCAGGAGGAAGCTGCAGAGATGGATGTACTGCTGTTGCATCTCCTCCTGTCTGCTCACACAGTCGTTGCCTCTGGTCTGGGAACCTTTATGTTCCAAAAGGGATCTACCTCCGAACCCGGGACTCTGGTTCCTTCGGCTCCAGAGGAGATCTGGACACGGCTGGAACCTCCTTCCCCAGCTGGCTCCACACCCCCCCCTGCTGTGACCCCGAGTTCCACACCTGGTTATGGAACCACAGCGCAGGCAGACCCAGTGAGTCCGGATGGGGGTCTGGATGGCTTGGAGGCTGCCGATGCTTTCTTATACAGCGGGGACGTCTCCAGGCTGACCCGGGCTAACTGCTCACGGAGATACCAGCTGAAAGGGCTTTCCGGGTCCCCCAGCGGTGCCCTCCGCCCCTACCTCCGCAGTGCCCTGGATACCTTGACCCACGCCGCCAACTTCCTCAACATGATCTTCCAGACCAACGACATCCGCGAGTCCAGCATCAGGGAGGACGTGGAGTGGTACCACGCCCTGGTGCGGAGCATCGTGGAAGGGGACCCCAAGATCTACCGTGCCCTGCTCACTTTTGACACCCAGTCTGCTTCCGTCAGGCCCCAGCTGGTCCTGCAGGCGACCCGGGAGCATGGCCTGGGCGAGATCATCCTGCAAGACTTGTCCTCGGCCTGGGAGGTCCTGCGCATGGGCAGCGACGCCAGCGACTGGTTCGGGGGGCTCAAGTTTTGGGAGGGCCCCCCACCGGCTTCTTTCCTCCACAAGAGGGTGCTCAGCAACGACCTGCGCACCCTCGACACCCCCAAGTGGAGCCGGGGGGACAGCTACGTGATGGACCGGAGCCACGTGCGCTGGTCTGGGGCCCCCTTCCTCGAGTGCCAAGCTGGGAGGTTTGTGCCCGGCTGGATGGTCACTCTGTCCACCTCCTTCTACGGACTCAAGCCAGATCTGAGCCCGGAGTTCAGGTGAGTTTCTCTCTTCTTTTCCAAAGGGCTTTTCAATGCAAAGGACAATAGCACTCAATAATTTTACACAATAAGAAATAATTAGCTCAGACTTTTAATGATGGGACTTGCAATTAGCAGTATGGAGCTCTTTTTGGCTTACTGTGTAATTGTTTATATATTTTGCAAAGCGCCCTGGGATGCTTGCACACAAAGGATGCTATATAAAATGATATTGGCATGGCATGGCATGGCATGGTACTAACACTGTCCAGAACATTTTGACATAACAAAGCTGTCACATCAAATGGCATGACCCAAATCCACACTTCTGTTAACACACTGACAGACCAGAGCACCATATCAGAATCAGAGTGATGCTGTATCAGGGTCCAGATCCACTGCAATGTGTTGCCAGTGCTGACAATGCTGTGATCAGTCAATGGAACTCAATTTCTTCCCAGTATAATATCCTGGTTTTAAAATGGGATCTTGAGAGAGGGCCACTGCAGTGTAGCTCAAAAACAACCTGGTAACAGCAGTGGTTGGTTGGCTCTCTTGCTCTACACATTCCCACCCACGCACGGCGTCCATTTCTGGGTCTCTTCTTCTGTGGGTGGGCGTGCAAGAACATATAAGCAAAACAAATCTACAAACAACAACTGCAGCTTCATTGCTGCGGTCAATGAAACCGTTACACCACAGGTCAGGCCAAGAACGTGGTGCAGGTGTTAATTCTGAAACACAGTACAGGCAAAAAGCAGCCTTGATTGTGTGCGACTGTATTGACTTTGCTTAGAAATGAAATATTTGCTATGGGAGTTGTTTGACCTTTTAACAAAGGTGCCAGAGGGTTGCGTTTGCCTCATTCTCAGTGTTTTCCAAGTGCATCCAATCCCACGTGTGGCGCTTTGCCTGCTTTTCATCCATTTTGTAATGTGAGAAACATCTTTATACCTTCTCAGTCTTCAGGAGGCTGTTAAGCATTTTTGTGACGACAGACGTTAAAATGTGATATTGTTTGAGAAAAAAAAAAAAAATGCATGCATGCAACTGGGCCAAAAAAATTGCACGAGTGGTCTTATGTAGGATATAAATTGATTTTGTTGTTGTTGTTGTTGTTTTCCTGGATGTAATTACCTGTCTTATATTTACTCTGTCCTTTGATCTCTGTGTGCTGTTGAATAAGCTTGAACCTGCACGTTCTTATTTTGTACACTTCAATCGTTCTTTCATCGTGTTCCAGGACACCCTTGATAAATCCCGTCCTGGTCTCAATGGGTAAATCTCCTGCTTAAATAAATAAACAGATATTCCAGGTTCATTAAAAAATAAACAGTGCCTTTTGTCACCATTGTATAATAATATTTCACATGCATTATTTTATTGTTACCACAAACTCCCAAACAGCTAACCCAGCTTCACAAATGCATATCTGGGTTAAAATGTAAGAAACTCTGGTTACAGGCAGGAATTAGACCCAGAGACTTTTTAAAGGGTACATAAGGACCTTTTTATTTTTTTGTGTTACATGTTCCCATGTGTTACTACAACTGTTTACGTAAGGTGTGTGTATTGTTTTAATTTTTAATTTTATTTTTACATTTTGACCACTTCTTTAAACTTTTAAATTGCATTCCCTGCCTCAAGATGGCTTCCCATGTACCCGCATGGACCTCTCAGAACTACATTTCCCATCATCCTCCTGCTCACTGGTAAATCCATCTCAGTTACCCTTCAATCACTGCGAATGCTGTCCGAAAATGATGGGTGGAGCTAACGCCAGTCCTCCGCATTCCATTGGCCCCCACATTTTACTCATAGTCACACACATCAAATCACATTGCAGCAGCAGTGAGGAAACAACACTCGTCTGCAATATGACTGGATGTGACGCATGTCAATAAACTGAGATCTTGTCATGTGAACACAATCCCTGCCACACAGTGCACGAGAGTCAGCAGCCGCTAAAGAGAGAAAATAAAAAATAAATAAACAGTAGGGGCTGTGAGAATGAACGCCCTAGAGTTGTGAAAAATTTCTAAGGATAAATATCGGGACTCTGCTGCCCGCCTGGTGTTCTCTCTGCCTCGCTTCGCCCACGCTACTCCACTACTCCGCTCGCTCCACTGGCTCCACTGGCTCCCGATCACCGCTCGCATCCAGTTCAAGACTCTTGTACTAGCCTACAGATGCCTTGACCAGTCTGCACCCAGCTACCTCCAGACCCTCATCTCTCCCTACACCCCCACTCGACCTCTCCGCTCCGCCTGCACTAGAAGACTAGCTCTACCTCCGCTACGCTCCCCTGCCTCCAAAGCCCGCTCCTTCTCCACCCTTGCTCCGCAGTGGTGGAATGACATTCCTACAGATGTCAGGACTGCCCAGTCCCTGACCACATTCCGGCGCCTCCTTAAGACTCACCTCTTCAAAGAGCACCTGTAGAACTCCTCTGTTTGTATCCTGGGACACTATCACCCTTCATGTAAATGTGCTTTATTTTGCTCTTATCAGCCCCTATTTTACTGCATTAAATCCTGTACTTCAGAATACTGTAATCTGCCAAGTTTTTAACCTGTAGTACTTTGTATTTAATCACATCCTGATGTAACTATCACTATTTAATCATATCCTGATGTAACTATCACTATTACCTGCTGTATTATTGAATTGTGGTTTGTCAAACTTGTACTTTACTTGAACAAAAGTTATTGTATTTCTTGCTCTTATTGTATTACTTGTATTGTAACGCTTGAAATGTTTTTGCTTACGATTGTAAGTCGCCCTGGATAAGGGCGTCTGCTAAGAAATAAATAATAATAATAATAATAATAATAATAATGCATCGGGACGCAGGACATTTGCTAGGAAATCGGGACTGTCCCGACCATATAGGGACTGTTGACATGTCTGCTAAAAGTAAATTAAAAGTTGGGAAATGTTATAAGGTGGAGGTGGTGGTGATGATGTCATTGTAATGTGTAGCAGGGCAGCGGCTGGGCGTGCATCACAAGACAGCGTCTTAACCACAATGCAGAATAGCCGGGCTGGTCTGCATCCGTGATTTTAGAGCTATTAACCTCATCTCACCGACAGGGGATAGCGCAGAATCTATAACGGCAGTGCATCCCACAACACTGCTGCCTGTTACACTGGCTCGATTGTATCGCAGATGACTGTCAGAATGGTTGGAGGTGAATTTTAAGTGGTTTTAATGGTATGTGGGTTTCCCAGGCAGGCTGGGAGTGCCCTAAAGTCCCATGGTGTGCAGGAGTGGAACGGAGAGGCTAAGCCCTTGCTGTATTACAGGAGATGAGTGAATTTTACTAGGGATTAGTTCCAGTGAGCCTCCCCCCACAGCATCAGTTTTTTATTTTCTGTGCTAAAGCAGCTCTCAATCCTGTTAGAGTAAACCCCCCAGCAGCTGGGCTTGTGCTGGAGGGAGTATGGGGGCCAGCGTGGTTGTGAATGTGGGGTCCAGGGCTGATGAACAGGGGTTCAAATTGGGTGCTGAGCCAGCATGGCAGTGAGGTCCAATTCCCAGCAGTCCAGGCTGCTCCTCCTCCTCCTCCTCCTCCTCCTTCTTCTGCTTCTTCTTCTTCTTCTAATTTGTGTGAGTGAGTGAGTGTGTGAGTGTATGTGTGTGTGTGAGTGTGTGATTGAGTGAGCAGTGAGACAGACAGACCCTGATCTTTCCTGTCTCTGTCCCTCTCTCAGGGGAGTGATCCGAATCGACGTGAACCTGCAGGGGTTTGACATCGACCAGTGCAGCCCGGGAGAAGCCTGGTTCTCAGACACACACCAGTGCAACCGCACCAGCACCCAGGTGAGGGCTAGGGGCAGCCACAGGGCTGGGCCCATCAGAATATCCTTGACAGATCTGCCAGACCTCCCCCCCCCCCCCCCCCCCCCCCCCCCCCCGTGACGTGCCAGGGGGGGGCGCTGGCTTGGATTCACAGGGCCGCTGACAAGCTGAAGGCCGCTATCAATCACCGCCTGTCCCCCAGAGGCATTAAAGTGGATAGGAAGTGAAAAGGTCATTTTGTCTGGATGAACAGCGTCTCAGCTCATTTGGATCAGATGGCTGCATTGGCTAATTTGCAAGGTGGTCAGTTCGGCCGGACTCCCCCAGTCTCTTGTGTAAGAGTGCCAAGTGTGGTGTGATTCGATAAGAGACGGGGGGAGTCGACTAGATTACATATCCTCCTCAGTCCCCGTGTCCACTGAAATGGATGTTTGGATTTTCAATATAAATCATAAACTGTAGGTTTTTAGGTTCTGAATCCTAAAGTGCATTTAATTGGAGCCTTTACCGGACCTCCTGTGTGGTTTATATTGTAGTAAACAGTGTTTTTGTTCATCTTTGGAAACACTACAGCATGACCAATGTATCCCTTTAAATCAGGGTTAGGTAACCTTGGCTCTTCCAATCCTTTCCACTGCCACGTTCCAAATATCACTTAATTGACTTCCAACAGGGTCAACTAAATAATTAAGGGTCTGGTTGGAACAAAGACCTGCAGTGGAATGGATTGGAAGGTTACTTACACCTGATTTAAAGGGATATCTTGCCCCAAAAAAGTGAATGTAGAAATTTAGTGACACTTCTTTCAACTCACCTACGGTTTAAGGTCAAGAAAATACCATTTATTGAAAGAAAAAAACGAACAGGGGACCCTCGTTTAGACAGCGGTGTGCACATTTGTAAGAACTTTGCTTCTGTGGTTTGGATTTGTCGTGAAGTCAAACCACTGGAACAGAAAATCTTGGAAAATTGTCAAAACAGGCAAATGAGTAATTGTCTGATTTAATTGATGTCTTTATTAAGCCTCACATGCAATTCATTTAAAATAGCAAGAGAAAGGAAATACAGAGCCACACATGGTTAAATGCAGGAGATTTTGTTTAAGATGCCTAATTAAAGCACAAAGTGGTCTAACATGTTCACACATGTGTGCCTGTTGTTTCTATAGCACTGATTACTGAACGAAAATACAAATTCTACAGCTACTGTCATACACACTCACATACACACACACACACGCACGCACACACGCACACGTACACACAATGCTCTGCACTCAGATAGAGGCTGGTCCACTCTCTCCTTGTCTGTCTCCCTGTCTGCCTGCCGTGCTGCATTAAGAAGAAGACCAAGCACAGTTTTCTATTTAAAGATTGCTGTGGATGGGATGATCTCAGGGATTATACTGATAATCCATCTGGCATACTGCACCAGGGACCTGCTCACACAGCAGAGTGTCAGACAGGGTGCAGGGTGCAGGGTACAGTGTGTAAGATACAGGGTACAGGGTGCAGGGTGTAAGATACAGGGTGCAGGGTAGAGGGTGCAGGGTGCAGGGTGTAAGGTACAGGGTGCAGGGTGTAAGATACAGGGTGCAGGGTGCAGGGTGTAAGATACAGGGTGCAGGGTGTAAGATACAGGGTGCAGGGTGTAAGATACAGGGTGCAGGGTGCAGGGTGTAAGATACAGGGTGTAGGGTGTAAGATACAGGGTGTAGGGTGCAGGGTGTAAGATACAGGGTGCAGGGTGTAAGATACAGGGTACAGGGTGTAAGATACAGGGTGCAGGGTGTAGGGTGTAAGATACAGGGTGCAGGGTGTAAGATAGGGTGTAGGGTGCAGGGTGTAAGATATAGGGTGCAGGGTGTAAGATACAGGGTGTAGGGTGTAGGGTGCAGGGTATAAGATAAAGGGTGCAGGGTGTAAGACACAGGGTGCACGGTGTAAGATACAGGGTGCAGGGTGTAAGATACAGGGTACAGGGTGCAGGGTGTAAGATACAGGGTGTAGGGTGTAAGATACAGGTTGCAGGGTGTAAGATACAGGGTGCAGGGTGCAGGGTGTAAGATACAGGGTGTAGGGTGCAGGGTGCAGGGTGTAGAGTTTGATTTGAAGATATAATGAATACATAGAGGGGAGCTGGTGGGCTTCTGATCACAGTATATAGCTGGTTAGGACAGGAGAGGGTTAAAAGCTATAATGCATGCTGAACGCAAGACATGCCTTAGAGCACTTAAGTGTCACATTAGAGAACATTCATATTTAACCCTATCTTACTGTTTTTGATGTCAGATCTACAGTGGAAGGATATATTTTTTATTAAACTGAATATAATAAAGCTCTTTTCATTTAGATTCTAACTTGGATTGACACATTGAGCTTCTGTGGTTCATTGCTATAGTATGAGATGGCTGGTTCACTTTGAGCTAGGGGCTGGGGGGCTGGGGGGCTGGTAAAGTGTGTGTGCGGCTTTGAAGACACTGAAATTGAAACCCGAAGAGGTTCTTTACTTTAAAAAAAAAAAAAATAGTGTCAAATTAAAGGAGTTTCTAAATCTGCTGTTGACAGCATTATTATTCTGTGCAGAGCAGGGCTGTGTTGACGGTCCGGTTTGTGTTCTTTCCCCAGTGCATTCCTCTGAAAGGCCAGGGTTTCAGGCTGAATCAGTACCACTGTGTGTGCCTGCCTGGGTTCTACAGTGCCACCACCAGCCCCACACAGAACTCACGTAAGGAAACTAATCAGCGAACAGAAATGCGCAAAAATTCCCCCCCCCCCCAAAATATCTCTCTAAGGACCCCTCTCCCTTCCCTGCAGGCAGAGAGGAGGACGGCCCGCTGAACGGCAGGCGTCCCGAAGTGGAGGATGCTGGGATGGAGCTGGAGTGCTTGCCCTGCCCCCCAGGCTGCCCGCTGTGCCTCGACGGCGCCCCCTGCAGCGTGCAGGAGGACTTGTATCTGCGGGCCGCAGTGCTGACAGTGCAAGCCTTCTGCATGCTGCTCGTCTTTATCAGCATGCTGGTGGCTTACCATTTCCGCCGGACCAAGGTGAGCCAAGAGAAGGGGGGATTGTCTACTGTTGTCCCAGGATTTGGTGGGCGAACCCAGGGGGACATGCCTACCACAGTTCATGCTTTTCAACTCCCACACTAAAGCCTTGTGGTATGTTGTACCTGTCTGAGGGATCTTTCATAGCAGGACTACACTTTAAGATTACTTCTTACAGGGTATGGTGAACAGAAATCCATAGAAACACCTGCCATGCCACTGTCAACAAGTTTCCTGTATCACATGGTTATGACAGGGAATCCAGTCGCATAAGCAATTAACTTGTCCCCGTGTCGTGGGTGGGACACCCCACTTATGCAAAAGCGTGTTTAGATTTTTTTTTTCACAGTTGTTTAATCTGTCGTGTACAGCAGTTTGATTTCACGGAGCTGGAATGCTTAGCAGAGGTCAGTCTCTCCTCTTTGTTTCCCCCCTGACAGAGAATCCGGGCTTCAGGTTTGCTGTTATTGGAAACAATCCTGTTCGGATCACTGCTCCTGTACTTTCCAGTAAGTGAGGGACGTTCCGGGGGGGGGGGGGGGGGGTAACGAAATGAGGCGGAGCCCATCCTTATAAAAGTTTACCATGGCAACAAAGCACAGCGAAAGCATGGCAAAGCACCAGTAAACATTGTAAAAGCCCAGGGAGGTATAATAAAGTCATTCAATTTCCTTTTTTGAATTTCCTTTTTTTTTTTTAATTGTGTTCCAGGACCCCCTTGTAAACAAGGTCTCAGTGGGTAAATCTCCTGTGAAAACTAGCCAAAGCCACTTTGAAAGCTTCGTTCGGTGGGGGGGGGGGGGGGTCTATATCAATACCCCCCCCCTCCCCCCCCCCCCCCCCCCGACACTCTGTGCCACATGCTGCTGTTCTTTGAACTGGACAGACATCGATATTTCAGTCTGTAGTCCGGATAAAAAGATGTGTGACATTTCGACAGAACATTCCCGAGGAGGGGTGGGGAGGCGTTCAAAACTAAAAATGAGAACATCTTAAACCCTGTCATCTATTTATTTTTCAAACAGAAATCCATATACAAAGGTTAAAGTTCTAAGCCATCCCCAAATACTTTAAAACCAGAGAAAGAAATCCAATCCCGTTTTCACACTATGGTGGAAACAGTTCAGGAGTTGATGTGCAAAAGATCATTCTCCCACACTATGTGTTCGAACCCTCGGAACAAGCAAATGAACAGGACCCTGAGAGCGTATTAAACTCCAGCCAATGAATGCTAGCCCTTTCTACCACTCAAGATAGGGAGGTAATAATACTGACACCAGCATAAGACTGGTACTGACCGCTCGACTCTTCATTTGGAAAGTAAGGCTTTCCATCCGATTCAATGGGCTGAGCTGCTAATTCATTACACCTTTAGCTTGTTCTCGCCTCTCTGTCTCCCCCTACAGGTCTTCATCATGTACTTCAAGCCCAGTGTATTTCGCTGCATTCTGCTGCGTTGGGTCAGGCTGCTGGGGTTCGCTATCGTGTACGGGACGGTCAATCTCAAAATGTACAGGTACGTTTTAAAATCGTACCTTTGATATTGGCTTTATTAACATTATTACTGCCCCCGTCCACCTTTTGAAGGAATACTAACCCATTTTTGTTTTTTGTTTTTTAAAATCCATTTTCTTACCTCCTATTACGTTTATTGTCATGATTACTGGTCCTATTTTTTTAACTATTTTTTTAAATTATTTTTTTAAATTATTTTTTTTATAGTGCTGCAAATCTTTCGGTTCTGCCTTTTTATTTTTTTTTACAATGATGTCTCTCCCTCTCTCTCTGTCTCTCTCTCTCTCCCTCTCTCTAACTCGCTGTCTCTCTCTCTCTTTTTCCCTCTCTCTCTCCCTCTCTGTCTCTCTCTCTCCCTCTCTGTCTCTCTCTCTCCCTCTCCCTTGCTCTGTCTCTCTCTCTCTCTCTTTCCCTCTCTCTCTCTCCCTCTCTGTCTCTCTCTCTCTCCCTCTCTGTCTCTCTCTCTCTCTCTCTCTCTCTCTCTCTCTCTCTCTCTCCCTCTCTCTCCCTCTCTCTCCCTCTCTCTCCCTCTCTCTCCCTCTCTCTGTCTCTCTCTCTGTGCAGGGTGCTGAAGGTGTTCCTGTCCCGCACGGCCCAGCGCGTTCCTTACATGACCAGCTGGCGTGTGTTGAAGATGCTGGCCGTGATCGTGCTGATGGTCAGCTGGTTCCTGTCTGCCTGGACTGCCGGAGTGCTGGAGAACATGGACCGGGACGTGCCCCTGCTGGTCATCTCCCAGACTCCCGAGGGGCTGGGCTTCAGTATGTGTGACCTTGACCGCTGGGACTACATGATGGCTCTGGGTGAGTGACAGCCCCCAAATTCTTCTTCGTTCCAGGCTAAATAAATTCACTTTCCTTTAGGACCTTTTTATTTTATCATCCCATCATCCTCCTGTTCACTGGTAAATCCATCTCAGTTACCGATGTGAGCAGGAGGATGATGGGAAATGTAAACAGTTGTAGCAACACATGGGACCATGTAACACAATAAAACAAAAAGGTATGTGTCTTAAACCTACAGTATCATAATGAGCAGAAAGTCAAGCAGAGAGACGGGGAGCTCGGCAGGCCGACAGACTGATTTATAGCGTTTTGATTTGATTATTTTTCCTGGATTTATTCATCTCTACTTTTCTCTGTGAATGCATGTGTGCATGTATGTATGTATGTATGTATGTATGTATGTATGTATGTATGTATGTATGTATGTATGTATGTATGTATCTATCTGCCTCTCTATTTAAGTGTCTCTCTCTCTCTCTCTCTCTCTCTCTCTCTCTCTCTCTCTCTCTCACCCCTAGCGGAGTTGCTGTTCCTGTGCTGGGGCAGTTTCCTGTGCTACACAGTGCGGACAGTCCCCTCTGCCTTCCACGAGCCTCGCTACATGGGCATCGCGATCCACAACGAGATTCTCATCTCCACAACCTTCCACCTCCTCCGGTAGCAAACCCCTCCCAGTGGGACATCGCATGGGGCTGCGCTGATACGCGTTACTCGTGCTATTTGCGTGGTACTTATCGGCAGGTATTAAATAAACCCATTCATTAAAGCACTGATTTCAAAACAAGAAAAGTTGTCCTTCCCTCGCCTTTACAACGCGGCTTTTCTTGTTCTGAAATCAGCACCTTCGCGAACGGATGTATTTAATAACCTGCCGATGCACTTGTGAAAGGCAATTCGGAGTACGAGCATCAGCACACCCCCACTGTAGAGACACCTGCCACTGCTTAGATCAGTTGGATAAAGAACTGTTGCAAGATTTAAACCCTGCATAGCAGTTGTGGGCCTATTGAGATTTTAATATGAACTGAATCAGAAGAGATACCCTGCATGTTTTACAGAGGTATCGTTATGTACTGTGTTGGCATGTGGCAGGCTGGTAAACAGCTGGTGCTGATTCTCTATGAGCCCAGCCCGGCTCCTGGTGCTGTTTCACTGGGTCGCTTCTCCCTTCCCGTCCCCAGGTTCCTCATGCTGCCCTCGCTCCACCCTGACTGGATGCTGCTGCTCTTCTTCGCTCACACCCACGTCACCATCACCATCACTCTCGCCCTGCTCTTCATCCCCAAGGTACTGTCAGCGAGGGGGGCGGGGGTTGGAACGGACTGATCGTAAATTACTGCCTTTGCAAATTCATCAAAACTGGTGCAATTCAAGCACCGTTTCACCCTTTCATGCAGCTCAAAATGGGGACAGATAAAAAATAACCTTCCTATATATATATATATATATATATGGAAGACGCAAATGCATGCTGACCTCAAACAAGGCTCGGAGCACCTTTGTTGCATGATGACCTCATACAGTATGAGGATGCCATTTTTAGCCCCACATACAGCAATGGGAAAAAAAATGGATAAAGCTGCAATTAAAAATATAGTGTCCAAAACCACTTGCATTTTTTCCCCCAGTTGTTTTCAATAACTCATATGCACGGGAGGGTTGTGTGGCGCGGTGGTGCTGCGCGCGTGTCTCTGTGTGCATTGCTCTTTCTGCACCCCCAGTTTAAACCCTGTGTCTTGTTTGCTGCAGTTCCTGCATGCCAGTTCTCCCCTGCGGGAGGAGATTGCAGCCGAGGTGTACGAAGACGAGCTGGACATGCGACGCTCCGGCTCCTACCTGAACAGCAGCATCACCTCCGAGCACAGCCTGGACCCTGACGACATCCGGGTAACCCCCCCTCCAATAAACCACCCCCCCCAGTCTCGTACCCTTTACCTCCACAGTGCCTCGTTTCCGCTGCCTCTCCCCGAGTATGGCTGAGCTGGCCTGGACAAGGAGTAGCTGGAGGGTGTTTCCACTGAATCTCAGCTACACCTCAGACAGCACAGTTTGTTATCTCAAAACAGTGCTGTGTGGAAGTACGTCATTCTATTAAACTGATCCCCCAGTGCCGTACCCTTTACCTCTGTACAGAATCGGGGGGTCAATTCTTGTTTTTAAAATCAATTCCCAATTCCCATTCCCTTTTAACCAACCCCAACACATCATTGATCGGAACTGCAATTAGCGGTATTCTGTTTAAAACGAGCTTCTCACAACAGTGGCAACAAATTGCTTAAAGTCATTGTTAGTCAGTCAATGAAATTGGCAAATCAAATGAAAGCGGTTGAAAAACTCCCTGACCCTGGCTGCTCTTTCTTCCTCTCCTCGCAGGACGAGCTGAAGAAGCTGTACGCCCAGCTGGAGGTCCACAAGACCAAGAAGATGACGGCCAACAATCCTCACCTGCAGAAGAAGCGCAGCTCCCGCCGCGGACTCGGCCGCTCTATCATGAAGAGGATCACAGAGATCCCCGAATCCATGAGCCGACAGTACAGCCGCGAGGACAAGGAGGGCTCCCTGGCCAGAGGAGGAGGAGGAGGAGGAGGAGGAGGAGGAGGAGGGGGGAGCCACCAGGGATCCTGCAAGAAGAAGCCCTTCGAGTCCACCAGTTCCAGCATGAAGATGAAGGAGGACTCCTTCAAGCACCGCGTCTTCTCCTTACGCAAGTCTCACAGCACGTACGACCACGTCCGCGATCACAAGGACCAGCACAACCCCCACCATCCCCACCCCCACCGGGCCGGGGAGGGCAAGGACCCCTCCCTGCTGGACTCCCTCATGCGCAAGAAGCTGGCCAAGAAGGCGTCCGAGAGGTCGGACTCCGATTCGGTGGACGGCGCCCCTTTGGTGTGCAAATCGGCCAGCGCCCACAACCTCGCTGCCGACAAGAAGCCGCTGCACCCCAACAAGCCCAGCAAGCTGCAGAAGTCTCTGAGCGTCATGGCGGGCGCCAAGGACAAAGCTCCGCTCCTGACGGGCAAGGCCCACAGCTTGGAGGACAACTCCAAAGTGCGTGGTAAAGGAGAGGAGGAGGAGGAGAGAGGGAGGAGGCCTGCAGATCAAGGTGGCCCCAAAGGTCATCTACAGGAGCTGGAGAGCAGAGCTCGGGATACAGCCCAGTGGATCGTGTCCGGAGACGCCACACAGAGGTCGGTGAACACCCTGCTCATGGAGGACTTTGACAAAGAGGAGGTCTGTCCTTGGGAGCTGGAAGACCTGACCCTGGAGAGCAAGCCCCAGAAGCATGTCTCCTACGCCCCCTTGAAGAGAGACGCCACCAACGGGGATCATGACAAAGAGCAACCACCAGAGGCAGGGACGAGACAGCAGGCCCACAAGAGTGAGATCTGCCCATGGGATGACCCACTGCCTGGGACCGGCAAAGGGGACTCATATCCTCTGGAGGGAGAGGAGCTTCCAAGCAAGACCCAGGGAAATGGGGGACTGGAAGACGGGAGAGAGAGTAGTCCGTCTGTGGACGTTTTTCCCTGGGATCCCGATCTGCCCCAGGAAACGGAAACGGATAAAGCCAGGGCTCTGGTGTCCTTTAGTGCCCCGGGATCTCCCACTGTAGGGTTCGGAAAAATTAAGGATTCCAGAGGGTTCTCCCACAGGGGCCCGGCGAAGGGGTTTGGACTGTCCATGAAAGGGCTGGGAGGGAGAGGGAGCGGGAAGGAAAGGGGGAAGAAAGGCACGGAGAAACAAAGAGAGAAAAAAGACGACACGAAAAAGAGCAAAGAGAAAGCGGCTGCCAAATCCAGGCAGGAAGAGGTCTGCCGCGGGAAGTCTGAGGAGTCTGAAGGCAATGGCTGTAAAGGAGCCGATCTGAGTCCCTGGGACCTGGAGGGAAGACTGTGGGATGTTAAACAGGACGAGGAAGGAGTAACGCCAAGCAAGGACAAGAAGAAAGACAAGCTTGCTGCAGTGTGCCCGTGGGAGGCAGAGGAACCCAAATCGAACACAGCGGGCAAGACTTCAGAGGGGTGCCCTTGGGATACTGGCGAAGCACCTTCTGTAAAAAACGAGCGAAAAAGTGTCAGCGAGTCAGCGAGCAGGACGACGATGACAGCAGACTGCCCTGGGGGCGCCGAGGAGGTGAAGCCAGGGCTGGAAGCCGAAGACAACGCAGGACCAATGCAGAAGACTATTAAAAGACAGGAGAGCCAAGGCAGCAGAGCCTCGCAAGCGTGTCCTTGGGATGTCCCGGAGCCAGCAGAGAAGATGCCCAGGAGCCAAGAGAGTGCCTTGGCAGACGATTGTCCATGGGAGATCGAGGAACCGAAAGCGGGGCTTCAGAACCAAGACAGCAGAAAGGTTTCTGAAGTACAGCCTTGGGAGGCCACAGAGATGGCAACTAATAATATCAAAAAGCAAGACAGCAGAACTAAGCTGCAGGGGAGCGCCACGGGAGACAATACCAAAGATGTGGCAGATCCTGAAACCAACTCTACCGGCAGGCAAGACGTGGAGGCTCCTGAAGTGGAGGAGCTCAAAGCTGGGAGCAGCAGCACTGAGAGCAGGATCAAGTCCAGGGAGACTGACCTGGCCCAGGGCAGAAAGGACGTGCTTTGCCCCTGGGAAATGGAAGAGGCCAAATTGTTGTCGAGGAAGATAGATAACACTTCGGAAATCCTTTCCTGGGAATCCGAGGAGCCGGACAAAGCCGAGGACGTTGGGAAATCTGTACCGGGAGGGGTGCACCCCAGGGAGGCGGAGAAAACGGGGGTCAAGGAGATTGAGGGAAGGAATGTCGACGTGTGCCCTTGGGATTTCGAGTAAGATACGGGCGGTGGTGAGGAAGAGTCCCACACACGGATTCTGAAGATGCTGCCCTGTGCAGTACGCCTCCCGATTTCTGCCTGCTTGGTCTCCAATACGCCTGCCCCTCTTATGCAGGCTGGTTCACAATTCAGCAATTCAGCATCATTCTATGGAAATGCACCTTTTTCCAATTCTGTTTTATGATCAATGTTCTTCTTGCTAATTTAAACCAATGAAAAATATATATATATATATATATAATATCTATCTATCTATCTATCTATCTATCTATCTATCTATATATATATATATATATATATATATATATATATATATATATTATATATATATATAGATATAGATATATATTTAAATATATACATATACTTGTGACACATTCCATTGCTATTATATTAGATTTATTGTAAAATATGCATTTGTGTCTACTACTAGAGCGGTTCTAATACTAGCAAGCCAATCTCACATTCCAGACAACAATCTTGCATCCAAATTGTTATTTTTCCTGAAGAAAAGAGACACCATCGCTCAGACACTGGGAGCAGACTGCAACGATCCGCTGGGTGTTTCGACGTGGGGTTTGATTTGATTAAGCCCACGCGCTGTGGTACCACCGCATTTTAATAATCCAATCTCTTGCTGATCTAAACACTGTCACTCTGTATCTCTTTATTCCCCACGTGGTTATGAATATACAATGCTACACCTCCTGCTCGAGCGACCGTCTAGTTTGTATAAGCAGTCTTTAAACGAGAGTGAAGCTTACATTAACGCCCAATTCAAGTTTCTAGAACATGCAAAAAAACAGAGGTGTAGATTGCTGTAAATTCTTTAAAAAAATATGACATATCAAAACTTAATTTCAGTAACAATGGCAGTAGCCATTAGATTTTTTTTTCTTTGCTGTGGTTCTTGTTAGACATATTTTTTTTAATTTGCTTATTAATACATTCGACAAACATTCCAGTTTTCCTTTTTCAGTCAAATCCTGCTCACTTTAGAAGCTGTGCCCATAAAGCAATGCGACTCGGCTCCTGGGTGTTGTTTAAACTATACCTAGTACTTATTTTAAAAAATATATAATGCTAACTACAAAAAAAAAAAAAATAATAATAACTATAATGTCTGTTCAGCATGATTATTGCAACGTGTTTGAGTCTGTAATAACCCTACCATGCCTCTCATAAATGATTATCCTGTGGTATCTCAATGCTGTTTCCTTGTGAGAAAAGGTATTTTAGACCCAGTAACAGAGACCTACTTTAGCTACACTATTAAAACAACCAGCTGCCAGGAGTTTGAACAATCGCGGCCCTGGTGAATCGAATAGAACCCCTTTGGTCCACTGAAGCTGTAATGTCCCTGTGTCTAAAATACTGCATTGTATTTGATTGCCTTAACATGGTCTGTTAGCCTCCCCTTTGAAACATGCTTCCACGTTGTTCTATGTCAGTGGTACTCAGCTCTGGCCCTTGAGATCTAATCCAGTCCAGGTTTTTACTCCAGGTTCTAATGTAGTTAATTGAGGCTGTTAAGAGGCAATTAACTAATTTAGGACCTGGTTGGAATAAAGACCAGGACTGGATCTCGCTGGGCCAGAGTTGAGTACCACTGTTCTGTACTGTGTTTCTGGTCCGCACATGAGTTTGTTTCATAATGTATAATATAAATTGCGGTATATTTGTAAAAAAAAAAAAAAAAAAAAATTAAAAAATAAAACCATTTCTTTGATGCGTGTGTCAGTGTGCAGTAAAATCAAGATACTAAAGTGAATGTAATGGGGATGGAAACAACTCCTGGTGCATAAAGACTTGAATGCTGTTTGAGGCAGTCCTGGTTTCACTATGAGTTTAATGGGACACACCTGAGCTTGTTACCTATACACACTGTGGCTGATCAAGCTGGAAACTACTATGCAATAGGAGTCTCATTTCCATCGCTGATCAGAGGCACGATTGAGGCATGCATGACAATTAGAATCCTATTGCATAGTAGTTTCACCCATTCCAGGTTTTACTACGAGCTTGATTGGCCCCAGTGTGTGTGTTTTATTAGCACACACTACTCAATAGACATGGGCTCAATTAAAAAAATAGAAATATATAAGAAACCAGGTTTTCCTCACATGCCAGTTTACAAGATTTTAAAAAACATTCCATGCAAAAAAAAACATTTACCGGAAGTCAGTACAAAAATGAAGATTGTGGGACATTTGCTATACGCTTCAAATCCCAATCTAGCAATGCAAAGTAAAGGGGGAGTTTTTCTCCCATCAAGCTAACCAAAAACTCTGTAGAACTCACTGGATGAGGGTGGCATGTGCTTCAATAAATGATAAGCCCTTTGTGTTGAAGTCTGGATCGTGAGCCTTGATTTTTACGGACGCTGCGCAAATGACACACACAAACACAGCAGGCTAATTTGACAATTACACATTGCACACAGCAATCTGGCCGCAGTTCATTTCTATACAATGAAGACTGGTTACTCACACCAGCTGTGATCCAGCACTCTGTTTCAGCTGCTCTGTTCTGTTCCAAGCCCTCTTTGGACAGCGTAGGCCAGCGGGCATCTCTGGAGGGATGTAGGGGTTGAATAGCCCGGCTACACAAACAGAGATCACAGATTCACAGTGTCTTGTCGGCCAACTTGGTCGTGCCCATTTCGGTGAGCCACTTATCCACAGTAACGGACAGACAATCTCAAGAAGCTGATTTAAAATCTGCAGCGCTGGGGCGATCACCTCCCTTACATTCACACACCTGATATTGTTTATTCATAATACCCTGACGTTGCTAAAGCAACTACAATGGGGTAATGAAGTGCCCGCTTTTGCGTTCGTGTCTGGACCAGCGTTGGAGGGGGGCATCGCCTGGCAGGGTCCAGCAGCGACTCCAGACACTGAGAGAAAGAAAAAAAAAAACTCTGTTAAGTGGATTTTCAAAGCATAAACCTGCCTGCTGTTGCTTTTCATCTTAGACGTCCTGTTTTGCTCAGTGGGTGTAAGTTGTCTACCTTTATTGTCAACTCAGTTTACCAAGCTTTGAGAGTCTCTGGACTATACTGTGCAGAGATGGAAATAAGACTCCCGTTGCACAGCTGTTAGATCCATTCCTGGTTTTGCTATGAGTTTAATAAGACTCACCTGAGCATGCCAACTGTTCATGGCTAATCAAGCTCTGTATTAATATCTAATGTGTGAAACTGCAATGCAATATGAGTCTTATTTCCATCCCTGATTTAATATTTATAAATATTGACTCATTTGCATCGGTTCAAATCCCGGCTCACTCACTGACTCACTGCGTGACCCTGAGGAAGTCACTTAACCTCCTTGTGCTCCGTCTTTAGGGTGAGACGTAATTGTAAGTGACTCTGCAGCGGATGCATAGTTCACACACCCTAGTCTCTGTAAATCGCCTTGGAAAATCGCTAAATAAACTAATAAATAAACACGCAAAACAGAAGAATGATTTAGGGTTTATAATGTACCCTAACTTGTTTATTATTATTATTATTATTATTATTATTATTATTATTATTATTATTATTATTATTATTATTATTATTATTATTGTTTTTCATGCGCTAATTGAGGGTTTGGAGGTAAAGTTTTGTTTTTTTTGGACACTGACGCTGGGCGAATCAGATTAGAGAGGATCAGATGGAAAGGAAATCCTTACAGATTACAGGAAGCAATCAAACCGCAGGGGCAAAACCTTTCATTCTTGTGACCGACAGCGCTTCCGATAGCCAGTCACCGAACTCTAGCCAATGGCTGTGCATTTGTGCGACTGGAAATTAGCGACATAGCAAAGCGTCGAAAAAGAACGAGCACGCTCAGCAACGGATATGTTATTTAGACTGCTTCCCAAGTCTGATTTTTCAGACCCTTATGTAATGTGTCTGTCTGCTTGTCTGTGTGTGTAATTAGCGGCCGCTTCTCCTTAGGGCTGCTGTGACCAGGTGGGCCTCTCTGGTCACCTGCTCTTGCGCCCAGCGCACGTTCATAGATAAAGACAAGCACCGGGCTGAAGCTAATTCAGCAAGCTCTGAGCTGGCAGGGTGGCACAGCTTTGAGGTCACTGCTCTGAGCCGTGAAGGGCAAAGCGAGACTCCAGCACTCAGACATGCACAGCGCTCCCTGGCTATGTTAAAACTGAGTTAGCAGAAATGAAGATGCACGCCTTTACACACACACACAGTCTACCCATGTCACCACCAGATGGGTGATCAGTGAAATGTGAGCTCGGTCGTTTTCAGCGCCTGCTGTTGTTTTGTTGTGCACTAATCGGGTGTTGCATGAAATGTTTACAGATCATATTATTTACAAAGGGCAGCTTCATTGCCAGCATGAGCCCGTTGGACTATGCGCAGCTATTTTTGGACACTTGTACCATGTCAACCACCAGGGGGCGTAGTCCTAAATCTCAGGAACCCGGGATTATTGATTTTCTTAAACAAGAAATTATGATACAAATTGATCAGAATGCTTTACTTTACGGGCGCTGCCTTTAGAAAATAGTACCCCAACTACACCACGATATGCCTCGCATGTAGGTATGAAATATGGAGCCTTTTACTTTAGGCCTGGGATGAGTCAGCTAACATTAACTCAGTGAGACATACTAATAGTTACTAATAATATAATAATAATAATAACCACTTACTGTATCATGATGATAAATACAGCTGCTTGTAGCACACACACACATCAGGACATATTTAGTAGGCATTTATTATACAATATTTAAATACACTTCAATGGACTGACATGCAATTACATTGTATAAAGACAGTAATTCTAGACTGTGCAATAAAGAAAACATGCATTTATAACAATACATATATATTTTTATTACAGTAGCATGTGTAGAATTATTGCGCGCCGCTTGATGGAATGCGCGGAGCCATCAGTAACGCGCTTTTGACGTCTGTCAAGAGGTGACGCGATGACGTTAGGGGGTGGGACAGGTACAAGAGGTTGCGTGCCCGCGCGTCGCTGTCTTGTGATAATGAATCAGAAACCCCTCTTGGCTTTCTGAAATGAACCAAGAAAGAAAGAAAGAAAGAAAGAAAGAAAGAAAGAAAGAAAATACAATACAAAATAGAACCTTGGTAAACTTTTAAAAGACATCAAGGTTAAAATATTGCTCATATAAAAATGATAGCGATGCATACAGATAAATGCACTACAGAAATGTGCATGCATCTTTTATTTGGTGTGTTTTGGAGATTATTATTATTATTATTATTCTAGATAATTTGCATTATGTTCATTTATTATAAATAACACACTCCTAGGAAACCCGAGCTTAAATTAACCCATTAAGTACCAAAATCATTTTTTTTCTTTAAAATCAGAACACACGCTGTATTTGTGTCGCTGGAGCCCTATTGGTTCATTTCCATGTGTAGTTGACACGCTTGATAGGTGATTCTGCATTGTTTTATATATATATATATATTTATATATGAGTCTCTCGCTTGCAGGGTGACGCGTTGACGCTGTTTTCTCGCGGGGCTGCGCACGCACGCACGCCTCGGTTGTTTCTCGCTGTGTGTTTCTGTGAAGCAGAGGCTTCGGTTTGTCTGTGCTGCTGGGTTTTTGGGCCGTCGGATTCTGTTGTCGTCGTTCACAGAAGTAATCCCTGAAACCCAATTCGCGCTCTCGAATCCCCTTCGCGACCCGTTTGACTGTCGAACCGGCGATATACCGCACAGTCACCGCCAGCACCAGCAACCGAACCCAAGACCCAAGCACCATGCCTGAGAAGCGGCCCTTCGAGCGGTTACCTACCGACGTCTCCCCCGTCAACTACGGGCTCTGCCTGAAACCCGACCTCATCGACTTTACTTTCGAGGGCAAACTGGAGGCTACTGTCGAGGTAAATAAATATTATTATTATTATTATTATTATTATTATTATTATTATTAGTAATACAAATGTAGTAACAATTGCAACATGTATCCATAATTGTGTAATAGTCTACCGTTTCTGTATTTGTCTGTGTAATATCACTTTATCCGTTGGATTTGTGTATATCAATTTTTTTTACTACCCTGTTAACTACAGCGTACATCATTTTATTGTGTGTGTGTGTTTCTATCCCGATGCTGCTAAACCAGTCGCTGTGATATAATTACCAGAACATTTTTCGGCTTCCGCCAAGGTATATGTTGTAAACCGTGATTATGCCAACACAAATACAGTTTTACTCGCGTACTGTGTATAGAGTGAATCTGGAGCCTGTAATTGAAGCACATTTGACCTGTTTTGTCGGGTAAATATTTAAAGATGAACATATGTTTTGGGTGCTTTCGTATCCGTAGTGAACTCCACGCTTTTTGTGGGTGGGGCAATACCATAGTACAGTACTGTAATATTAAGATGGAAAAGTTAAATTCATTTGCCATCGATAACTTTATGTAAGTCAGTAGACTGGTTGCTGGCACCTGTTCATTTTAATAACATAGCGCAGTAATGTAGATGTAAAACGGGCGTTCTGAATTTGACAGAAGGGACTGTAATGCAAATGTCTCAGCTAGTTAGTAAACAAACAAAAAAAAAAATCAGTGCGATAGACTTGCTTTGTACCTACCTGTGACTGTTATGATGGTGTCATTCATGCATGCAGCTTGGGCTTCCTCTATACACCTAGGTGAATAGCACTGCACAGAAGCAGCGGTTCCTCCAAAAAAAAAAAAAAAAAATCTGTCAGTGACAGCTTTGTTAAATAGCTTGTTCTTTGCCAGTGTTTAATGAATCTGAAATCTTCCTGGCAGTCCTTCCAGTTGAATGATTTTAAAGCTACAGCAATGTTGGAATATGTCTAATCTTAACCTTCTTAAACTTATCTTGGTGCTGAATGAAGGGTCATCTCTCTCTCTCTCTCTCTCTCTCCCCACTGCCCATGTTAGCACTTCACTGGATCGCTGGTTCTAATAATAGAATACTAAAGCAGATAGTGGCTGAATTTGGAGCATGCCTCATAAAAAAGGGCATTGTCTGATTAGTTGTTACAAGCTACAGTTTCCCTCGAAAGACAAGCAGATTTACTTGTGTTCCCCAGAGTAGAAGGATGCTTTCACTGGAGGAGTAATTACCCTTTATAGAACAGGCCCTTGGAAACCAACCAAGTTTGACACAAAGCATTGACAATGGGAGCTGCCTCCAGCCCACCCGGGAAGGACCATCCTCTTGGGTGGGTGGTGGAGGGAGTGGGTTTAGTTCAGTCGCTATGCCCTTCCAGTCTCGAGCCTTGCATTTTTGAGACCCCACCAGCAAAGCTGTCCATTACTTCCAGCTGTGCAAACAGGCTACTGAATTGTTATTGGATTACAGGTGTAGCTTTTGGTGTTTGATGTGAAAACATAATATCCCTTGATTCCCCCCCCCCCCCCCCCCCCAAAAAAAAAAATATGACGTGCCTAGCCTTCAGTACACCACAGTGCAGATGGAAAAAACGTGTTTTACGTTCAACAGACATGGAGGTTGTGCTAGCTCTGTTAGCTGTGGAAAATAACCACCTGCTGTGCTAAACGGACATGTGGAAACTTACTGTGTATTTAGTCTGCGTCCGATTGGCAGAACTGGTGACTGCACACACCCCCTGCCCATACAGGCTAGTCAAGCACTTATTGGATCCAAGCCAACTCATTGGCTGCTTTCTAAGATACTACTGAATAATGACTAAACACAGCATTAACATGGGATTGCGGTAAGCTTTATAGATCATAAAAAAAACTAATAGACTGTATTTGTTTCTAAATACTAAACCCAATTTTTAACATGTTGGGACTAAAAGCTTTGCCCCTCTCCACTTTAATTGTGTGTGTAAGGGTTGCTAAACCTTTACATCCAGTATCATTTGTGGAATTTTAAAAGCGTTTTCAACCAGCTGATCAGCAGGCTTGTCTCTTTCCAGTTGTTCCCAGATTTGCTCCCCTGGGGCTGGTTGTACTAAAGAGATAAAAAGAAAACAGGATCGGATTCGATCCTGGAGCTTCGGAGCCGTAACTAGAGAAACTGACCAATGAGAAGCGAATATGAGTGGCGCAGAGATTGAAGATTCTGCATGTCAAAAAATCAGGTGCATTTAATTTAAACGACATAAATTACTGTACATGTAATTTAAAACTCCAACGATTCAATGAAAACAGATCAAGTATATTAATACCGTTTGTTTTGTTTTTTAACTTCTAAAAATGTTTTAATAAATATTATCGTAATCACGGTCGTGTGTATTTTCTGATGGACACACATATTATTTCACAGCAGTATAGCCACCATACACACAAACAGCTAGCTGCAGCGTTGATTCAGGGCAAATTATCAACACATTTTGAGCAAATGTAATCAAGTGCTGACAGACAGCTGCAACTAGAAAATGTGGCGAACAGGGGGAGATTGAGGCTGTCAAAAGGTAAGCTTAAGTTATTGAGAAAACAGAAATTGAGAAATAAAATGATCGTCCTATGCATTAAAAAAAACTACAACGTTAAATCTAATTAAATCAATGATTTAATTGTAATCGATAACATGATAACGCCAGGATGACTTTGTCAACACACAAAACGTAGAAATAATATTTATGAAACCTCATTACGCAGTCAGGTCTATTTTTTTTCTGTAGCTATACGGTGAAAACAGATGTCAGATATAGCTAAACACAACTAAACTAATATTGTACAAAGTTTTTTTTTTCTATTATCTTAATACAGTACTGTTACAACATCTTTTAAATGCATTGTTGCTTAATGTTTTCTAAAACGTTAAATGATCTCCGATTCAATCTGAAGGAAATATTTTTGGTTTTAAAGTTTATTAAGTTATCGTTAAAATGATCCAAATTCAGTTATTTAAATATTACTTTTAGCAATTTTAAATTAGTCAATTTTAAAAACGTTTGATCAAGCTCTGATCCGATTCTGCGCTTGGTCTGAAGCAAGATTGAAATAGGATCAGATTTTGAGCTGAAACTGAGCTCAGTATCAGCGCTGATCCTTTTTAGTGCAACCCAATATGTCATAGGATCAAGATCGGAGCCTGGATCCAGTCCGTCCCCCCCCCCCCCCAGCTGAATCAAAGGTTTTTGTTTAAGTTGTGCAGCAGCTGGTGGCGAGAGTTGTTGGCGCTGCTTTTTTGTCTAGCAGACGCCTTTATCCAAAGCATCTTCCAGAGACTAGGGTGTGTGAACTATGCAGCAGCTGCAGAGTCACTTACAATTACGTCTCACCCAAAAGACGGAGCACAAGGAGGTTAAGTGACTTGCTCAGGGTCACACAATGAGTCAGTGGCTGAGGTGGGATTTGAACCGGGGACCTCCTGGTTACAAGCCCTTTTCTTTATAACCACTGGACCATACAGCCTCCTATGGACCCTGTGGTCCCTGAAGTATGGTCACCTGTCATTCTGTAATAATTTAAACAGCGGACATGTTGAGTCGGTGTTGTCCTGCAGACCCTACAGCCTACTGACATGTTGTTTTGCAATTACATTACCACCTGATATGCTAGACTTATACAGGAAGGCAAAACTTCATCAAAATACAAACTTTTACACAGTGGGTTTACCAAGCAGTAATGAACACAGCTGCTGGGCGGAGCGAGGATCTGTTCTTGGCTTCAAATTCTTCAGAGGTGAAAGTGTATTTCTTCACCTGTTTTTCGTGTGATTTCTGTTCTGGTGTTTTAGCAATAACATTTTTTTTTTTTTTTTTTTTGTTTCCATTTCACTGTTTTAGTATACTTATGTTTTATAGTGGGTGGCAATCGAGCAGTTGCGACAGTTTGTTTTGACTTTGGATTTTCCATTTGTGAAAAAGCCAGCCATGATTGTGCAAATGGTCAAACGGAAAACATCTAAACACATATGCTTTACACTTTATTACAGTTTAATGAGTCTATAAAAAATCATGATTATTTCAGGAGAAGAGTGCAATAGGAGATGAACACAGTACTTGGTTGTCTTAGCTTGTCAATTATTCTGCATGTTATAAAACTGAAAACATGCATTATGACTGTATTTGCATATTGGCCTATCCTGGTTTTATGTTTTTATAGCAGAAAGCTTGGGAATATTTTGGCCTTATTGCTTTAAAAGTATGGTAATAATAATAATAAAAAAAAATAAAAAAATGCTTTTCACTTTTCCTGGCACTGAAGGTTTATAAATAAATATTTCATTACAACTCCCCGGAGTACACTTTTAATTATAAGGCGATCAGTGTAGCATAACTTATAAAATCCATTCAGTGCAAATGAGCTTGGTGATTCTGGTAATCAGTTTTCTGTAATGGTAATCGTGAAACAGTTGCAATTTCACTTCTTGCAGCATCAGATGTTCTGTCTTTGTATTCATATAACAAACTTTTGTAAAGCTGTGTAATGTTGCTCTGCTGTGGTTTATTTCTAGCCTTTTCAGTATGCTTTAATATTGTTACACCTCCAAGACTGACCTTTTGTCATTTTGGATAATTGCTGCTTTTTAGACAGAATTTATTCTGACAGAGTTGACAATTGTCAGGATAAACGTTGATGACATCCTCAGTTTAATTGCTATGGGAGTGTCAGATGAATTTATTAGCAGATGTTGGGGATAGCATTGTGTTCCTCCCAGTGGGGTGCAAGTCCCTGTAAGACCATGTATAGAAATGGTGTGTTATGTGAATTGGGAGATCGCAGGTGTTGTACAGCACTTAAAAGGGTAAAATCTGAGAGAGACCTCGTCGAACCTGCCTTAATCTTTTTTTGTTGTTGTTGATGTCTACATAAGAGCTCCTACAGCATTATGCCAAGCTAATTATAATAAAAAAGACACCGCCACTAATGAAGGGGTGGCCAGAGTTTGTTCTTCCTCTCCTGGTCTTTGTTCCAAACCCTATTCTAAGTTGTTTACTGAACCAATTAAACCGCCATCCACACCCTGAAGTCCTTCATTACCTAATTTTACCTGTTAAACCTGGAATGGAATAGAATGACCCTCCATGGACTGTGATTGGACACCCTTGCTTTAGTGCAATTTACTAGTACCCTCATCATTACAGAATTTATTTATTTATTTGATAAGTTTTGGATGGTGTTTCTGTTTCTGGTCACTCAGCGTGTAATCTCTAGTTTTATAGCAGTGAGTAGCTACAAACAGTATATATAACAAACCATGTTGCGGTTGGCAGCAGAGGTATCGTTACTCCACTGTGTTGCTTGCAGCGTTCTACTGCGGTTTTGCATTCATTCCCGTGTCGTGTGCTGGCATATTCTTGCAGTTATTATTATTATTATTATTATTATTATTATTATTATTATTACAGTTATTGATAGAACTTTGTTCACATGCCAGTGACGGTTGGGTAGGAGAATGGAATGGTAAAACAGTTCAGTCCAAGCTATGAATATCAGAATGAAAGAAAAAAAGTGTCTTGCAGAATGTACCGCAGTGCAGATTTCATACTGCAGGGGAATATGGCACAAATCTACAGTACATGTCCCTGTCCTGTCACTACACATGTAGAATGACTGCAGTTTAAAAATAGAACCTATTGACATGAACTCATGCTGCCTCTCTGCATCTCATTTGCTTAGTGTCTTTTCCTGTGACAGTCTGGTCATTTCAATATCCTAAGGCATTACACTGCATGCATTTTCAATAGCAGATTAGACAGGATGACATTTCTTCCTGTGCTCACTTAAAACATTGATTGAAACTGCATTCATCTGTTTGGACAGGGCTGTCTGTTGAGTGAATCCAGATTTCTGAAATCAAGATATTAAAATAAATGCATTGCTTTTTGCTTGACGTTACACGGTAATGTCAGACGGCTACGTTTCTGATGTGACTGCTGCTGCTTGCAGTCGGGCGTTTTTGATCTCCCGCTAAAGATACCGTATATCAAGGAACCTTTCTGCCCATCCATCTGTATGTTACACGTACTTGTTTACAGCTGGGATGGAATGAATGTTACTCGCACACACCCACTTTACAAAAATAATACTTTGTGCAGTCTTATCAAAGGTGTAGAGCTTGTAGACTTTGACATGCACATTTGAATAATGAATTAATAATGAACTTTTGTTGTCTGGGTGTGTTTTGATTGCAGGTTACAAATACAACCAATCAGATTGTTATGAACTGTGCTGATATTGACATCATTACAGCATCTTTTGTACCAGAAGGAGGAGAAGGTAAGTGGAAATAATAACTTCAGTTCTGTGGTAGAGCTGTGTGTGTGTTTATTAATTGTATGGTGATTTGAATGATTTTCCATTAGTCTGGTATTGATGACAAATGTATTGCCATTTTCCTAAGAGCCCAGGAGTGAATCAGAAAATAAGATCATGAAAGCAGTTCCCATTTCTTTTCATGACAAATTTTCAATCTTCAGTTTTGAGAGCTGAGGTTCAGATTCTTGTTCACGCTTGCAGTCCTGCACAGTTTCACTTTGTTTCCAGACCCTGCCCAGTCCCAAAGTGTTTTGGCTGATGGCTGAATGCAGATATCTCTGAACTGTTGTGTTTTTTTTTTTGTTTTTTTTTAAAGACATTCCCAGCTTAATGATTTCTTGTGTTTTGTCAGGAAATTGCAATAAATCATCAGCCTTAAGAAACTTACTTGATCTAAGAAGTCTAATTTATCTCTTTTCATTACTTGGTTTAATTCAGATGGTGCTGTGGCAACCTTTCACAGTTGTTATGGAAACCATAGCAGCCAGTCGCTACCACAGGCGTGTGGAATGTATTGATAGTTTCTTTTTCCTGTTTTTCTCATTTTATTAAAAACAGTTGCAGAGCGAGAAAGGCAACTACTGTAATGAATCCAAAAGGCATTAAAATAGCTTTGCCGTTTGGATGGGTGTCTGTGTGCAGTAGTCAGAGCTGCCTACATTGAAGTAGTTAATTATCAATAGTAAATGTACAGTGGTCTATAATTGTACGTCTAGTGCTTAGTTGAACCATGGCCAGGATTTCTACAGATGCATTCAAATTAAGTAGGGAGGTTTTTATGTTGCTAACCCCATATATCTTGCATTGTCTTACGCAGAACAGCCATAAAGTTGCTAGGGTTATAGCCACATTATTTATTATTATTATTATTATTATTATTATCATTATTAATTGACAATTTAGCAGACCCTTTTATCCAAAGCGACTTACTAGGGGTTGAACTATGCATCAAAAACTGCCACTCAGTTTTACGTCGCTTCCGAAGGACGGAGCACAAGGAGGTTAGGTGACTTGCTCAGGGTCACAGACAGTGAGTCGGGGGCTGAGCCAGAATTTGAATGGGGAACCTCCTTAACCACTGGACCACCAAGCCTACACATCCTGTGGCTGAATTTTAATTTTAATTTTAGTACCGACACAGAACAAACTATGTGGAACACAATGCAATGAGAATGGTAGCATTTAACATAGCCCCCTATGGGCATTTCTGTCATAATTACGTCATTGTGTTTCCCATAGGTTGTTCTGTGCACTCTAGATAAGCTACATATTGCATTCCCAACTTCCACACTCCTCACAAAGTGGCTTCATTTCCCCAATCCCTGAGGTTAGATATATCCTGCTTAACTACCCTCAAGTATACAGCTAAATGTGGCATTTGGCTCTGGGATGTGATTAAGTATACATTGAATCCTCCTGTGATATAAAACATTTTGAAGACGTTCATTGTGAAATGAAATAATACAAGTTTAGAAAAGTTGCTTGAAGTTTTTTCAAATTTCTAGTCCGTATTCATAATAATTGCACCATTACCATAAAGGAAACTATACATCTTTTTTTATTTTGCATTCTGTCTCTTGTTGTCTAATTGCTTGGTACAGTATTTTAAGGAACAAGAAAGTGACAGAAATGACTCATTTTTTAAAGGTCACATGCCCCTTTTCTATTTCTTAAATGATAGTCATGATATTGCCCCAAAATACATAGATTTCTTGCTGTAAAAGCTACTGCTGCAATTGCAGTCTAATTAACCTACAGCAACACTGACCTGACACGCCAGTCTGTCTTGTGATGTTTTTTGTAGTGCAACATGCTGAGTTATAAAGTATTAGACTATACTTCTCAGATTCCTAAGTACCCTGGCTTTGAAAGGTTAACACGGTTCATTAAAAACCCGGCCAGTTTTACTGGCAGGTTTTCCTCTCTGTTTTCTCGTGAGCATGTTTGATTCATAATGTGCTATTTTAATCCCAGACGAGTAAAGTATTCTCTCAGGCATCTAACATGTAATTACATGCCTTGCTACACAGAGCAAGAACAGCAGAATCTAGGATGCCTGATTTCAATCCACAGTAGATGTGCTGCGATATCCTTGATTTAACTTTGATTAACCATTTCTGTCATTCGTTTGATGCATAATTTAGCTAATTACTCTTGACTGCAGATAACCGTGGTCACAGCTGTGTTATAAATTCCCAGTAGCGATTCTAGAATTTTCTTGGGTACATGTTTCGTTTTTTTTTTTTTTTAGCATGCAGCAACAGTTTAAAAATAGTCGTTTACCAGGCTGAAACAGTTACAATGTACTTAACATGTAAATCTTTTTACACTATTTAGGTAGGTATCTGAAAAGGGTTAGAGTTAGGGTTATACTGTGTCATACAAAAAAATGTACACAAAGTACACTGTAACTATGCATAATGACATTAATTGTGCAAGTAGACATGGGTTTGTTACAACTATGTAAATACACAGTAGTTAGAGACACAATGCAAAGTATTACCAAAGCCTATTGCATTTCTTCAAGAATGAACGCTACAACTTTCCTGTTGTAGGTATACAGTACAGACATGACATGAGTGAATTCTGCAGCATGTCGTGACTGCACACTCCCAATTTAAGGCTTAAGTATGTGAATCCCCATCACTTTCTAGTATAATTACTTATGGACTCACTACTTCGATCAAATTTCACATTAGCTTTAGTGTTTACAGAGCACTTTGCTTAAATGTAAATGGTGTTCAATGTATAGACGAAATGGCTTTTGTAATTTTCTTGTGGCAGTAATGGGAATGTTAAGTACGGTACTAAGGGCAGGAATGCTAAGCACTGCCTAATGCTTGTTTTCTGGCTACATCAGTTAAATGCTGCTGTATTTACACCTCCATTAGTTTCATTTAAAAACGTAACATGTAAATATTTTTCCCTGACGCTGACATGCTTCTTTAGCCTTGCAGGGCTGGGGTTGTGTTTCTCGTCGTCTTTCTATACGGTTGATTTTTTTAGCTTCTCAAAAGGTTTTAATTCTAACAGCTAGTAGTGTATATGGTATATAAGTAGATCCTTAGACATCTGCCTAAAAAAATAAGCATGAGTTATTTTTATACAACAGCAAAAAGAAAACCTTAAAGGGAAGTGACCTTACTGATCAGTTCAGGAAACACTTTCTGTAAGTGGTTGGTTTATTGCAGAAGTCTAAAGTGCCCCTTATCAACTACATTACCACAGCAGTTTGTAAATAATGTGATCGGTGCACAGAGTGCATTTACAGCAGCTGTTTGATAAAATAAACCAGACGCAATACGTTTTCAAATTCAATTTCTCTCCTATCGTTCCGTCCCTGTTTAAAGTACTCTATGCATGGGCTCCCGAGTGGGGCATCCAGTAAAGGCGCTCCGCGTGGAGTGCAGGATGCGCCCTATAGCCTGGAGATGGCAGGTTCGAATCCAGGCTATGTCACTTCCGACCGTGACCGGGGGTTCTTAGGGGGCGGCGCACAATTTGCCGAGCGCCACCCGGGTAGGAAGGGATTAGGTTGGCAGGGGAATCCATGGCTCACCGCGCACCAGCGACCCCTGTGGCCGATAGGGCGCCTGCAGATCTGCAGTGGAGACATTCAGGCCTGTGTTGTCCTCCGGCACTGTGGATCCGCAGTGCGAAAAATACTCCATGCTGTAGCTGTCTATTCTGAAAGCTTGCCTCTTTCTTTCTCAGAGATAAACGCAACAGGTTTCAACTATCAAAATGAGGACGAAAAAGTGACCTTGTCGTTCCCCAGTGCTCTTCAGAAAGGTGAGTCACACGAGTACGGTCTGCTACTGTGAAGGTCTATCGCCAACAGTAATAAAATGGGGATGATATCAACACCTCTACCTTTTTTTTTTTTTTTTTGAAGCTGGTGTAAAATGAGGGTGAAATACACTTTTTTAAAATGTTATATTTGGGTCACTGCAGCTCCGGTAGACCCCATTCTGCATATTATTATTGTTATTATTATTAATATTATTATTATTATTTCTTAGCAGACGCCCTTATCCAGGGCAGCTTACAATTGTTACAAGATTGTTACACATTATTTTTTACATACAATTACATTATTTTTTCCA
This sequence comes from Acipenser ruthenus, assembly GCF_902713425.1. Taxonomy (NCBI): domain Eukaryota; kingdom Metazoa; phylum Chordata; class Actinopteri; order Acipenseriformes; family Acipenseridae; genus Acipenser; species Acipenser ruthenus. Next base: position 1,128,898 of record NC_081221.1, read on the forward strand.
CATTATTTTTACATACAATTACCCATTTATACAGTTGGGTTTTTACTGGAGCAATCTAGGTAAAGTTCCTTGCTCAAGGGTACAGCAGCAGTGTCCCCCCCACCTGGGATTGAACCCACGACCCTCCGGTCAAGAGTCCAGAGCCCAAACCACTACTCCACACTGCTGCCCCATATAAACCGCATATGATTGATAAGATGGTTTCAGGGTAGTGTGTGTTGTGTGTATGGAAAAGAAGAGTGGTGTATGTGTAACTCATGCAAGAAAGTGCCTGTGGGAGATGACCTACACAAATGACTTACCATTTTAAAATTTGTTTTAAGGGCTTTGCAATGAAAAATAGTCATCGAGCACCACTTGAGCTGGAGACCTATTTGCCGACTTCATGTCAAGTGAAATGTGTATGACAAAGTAAAGCATTCTGTAAAACTGCAGTGTTCATTATTTCAAAAGCCTAATATAGCTAAAAGGCTGTGCAGAAAGCGCTGTCATTGAAGCAGACATTGTTCTTTTTTGTTCCATTGATTAACAAAAAAATAAATTAACAGGTTGTTATACAATTGCTAAACCCATTGAAACCTCTCTAGTTTTAAATAAGGCTGTAAGCCTATTGAGATCCACACTGGGATCCACATTTATATTCAATTTTTTTTTTTTTTTTTTTTTTTTTTTTTAAAGAGGGCTGCAGGCAATAGGTTAATATATTCTGCTGGCTTTTATTGAATAATGATGGCCAGTTCGTTTTTGTGTAGTACAGACCCAGGAGGTGGTGTGTAAAAGGACATTTTTTATGAATGCAGTAATGGAATAACTGACCAGGCATGGGGTTGGCAGTAGGTAACATGTTATCCATGCTATAAACCTAGCCCTGGAGCACTTTAGTAAGGGATATACACTGGATGGCTGGCTTGATCCAAACTAGAATAATACTTACTAAGTGCAAATTTGTATTGGGAGAATAGTTTATTTTCTAAGCCAAGATGTTTTTGTGGTTGAGTAGATGCCACTTTAGTGACATGATGTCTGTAAAACCAATAGCAATCCCTGAAATGTGTGCCGTCTTTATCTTTGGGAATACACAAACAAACTCTGATTAGACTTTGAGTTGCAGAAGGTGGCAGTTGGCATGTATGTTGTCAGGGTGGAAGAATATAAATGGGAAGAGGGCAAGTTAATGACGGCTTCAGATGTATCAGGACGGTGGTGTTACTGTCTAGGGAAAAATAGCTTGGTTTGCAATTTGGTTAACTTGCGAGGAGTAAAAAACCAATCTATGCACTCCCTTTCCTTTTAACTAATCTATTTTTTTTTTTCCAGGTTCTGGTACGCTAAAAATAGATTTTGTTGGAGAACTCAATGACAAAATGAAAGGGTTTTATAGAAGTAAATATGCAATTCCATCAGGAGAAATTCACTATGCTGCTGTCACACAGTTTGAGGTACAGTATGGATTTAAAAAAAATAATAATAAATATTTTATTATCATATGAGGTATTTATTTGTGAACCACAATCTATTGAAAAGATTTAGATCTAAAAATCAATTTCCTACATGGTGGTTTTTATTTAATTTTCGTTTTTTCCTTCCTCTCCAGGCTACAGATGCTCGGAGAGCTTTCCCTTGCTGGGACGAGCCAGCTATTAAAGCAACTTTTGACATCTCCTTGATTGTTCCAAAGGACAGAACAGCTTTGTCAAACATGGCAAGTATAACAAACTCAAAGTACTGAATGATGTGTACAGTGTTTCCGGGGATTCATAACAATCCTGGTTACAAAATGCACGTTTTCACTCTACAAACAGACTTGTTCTGACTCATGCAGCTGCTTGTGGATTATAGTGCTTATTGATCAAAGCCCTTTTTATTGATATTTCGGCCCTCCTTGTCTTTTTTTTTGAGTCACCAGTCTCTTCCCAAGCTTTGTTATAGCTCATGAAATTTGAATATGGTGCTTGCCTTTGGGCTTGCATGTTTTTAAAGCACCTTCTTGAATATGCAAAACTGCACTATATCGAGCACAAGAAACTTGTTTTTGGTATGTTGACTGTAGGGCATGAAAAAATTGCAAATTCAAATTTCAGTTCTTCTAGTGACACTTGGTAGTTTTAAACTAGCTCTTCTGTTTGCCTTATTTTTGGTATATGTATGGTTTTGTTTTGCAGAATGTTATTGATCGAAAGCCATGTCCTGATGATGAAAATCTTGTAGAAATGAAGTTCGCTAGAACCCCGATCATGTCCACATACCTAGTAGCATTTGTAGTTGGCGAATATGACTATGTTGAAACCAAGTCATCTGATGGTGTAATAGTTCGGGTGTACACACCACTTGGAAAAGGAGAACAAGGAAGATTTGCATTAGAGGTAAGCGTGCGTCATTCATGTTTATTCTTATTTGAGTCATTTTACGTCAAGAAAAAGAGTACTTCATAGCCATCAAAAGATGTGTTTCGTGAAGTTACTGTGCTGTAAAGAATTTTTTCTGGTTAAAACATTGTGATTTTCTTCTTTCTGGCAGGTTGCAGCTAAGACCTTACCTTTTTACAAAGACTATTTCAACGTTCCATACCCGCTACCTAAAATTGATCTCATAGCAATTGCTGACTTTGCAGCTGGTTAGTACATTACATTTTCCTTGAACTTGCATTTTACAATAAACAAACAATAATAATATTAACATATGCTGATGTGTGCTTTAATTACGTACAGGTGCCATGGAGAACTGGGGTCTTGTTACTTACAGGTAACTTGTTTTTTTAACAGACGGCAGACTTGATCTGTGTGCCACATGTGTGGTTTATAATGATGTTAGATTTTGAAACGGATTGGACTCAGAGTGCGCTTTTAAAAAAAAAAAAATCTGTATCTAGTCAAGCTGCAGAACACTCCTGCATGTTTTTGCTGGAGCGCACTTCGGCGCTGGCTTACATTACCACAAGCTTTTTGTCCGTATAAATTGTGGCCAGCGATAAAACAAACAGCATCTAGTGCATTTATGTAAGTCTGAACAGGTGGTCCACTAAGCAGACGGAATGTAAACAAGGTCTGTTTTTTAAGTTAAGGGATGCCGTGGTGCTCAATTATTCACGTGTGTGTTCCTCCCACCGACAGAGAGACAGCCCTGCTTATTGATCCCAAGAAATCCTGTTCCTCTTCCCGGCAGTGGGTCGCTCTGGTGGTCGGTCACGAACTTGCTCATCAGTGGTTTGGAAATCTAGTCACAATGGTAATTCCAATCAGATTATTATTATTATTATTATTATTATTATTATTATTGCTACAACTGTTTACGTAAGGTGTGTGTATTGTTTTAATTTATTTTTTTTACATTTTGAGCACTTTTTTAAACTTTTAAATTGCATTCCCTGCCTCAAGATGGCTTCCCATGTACCAGCATGGACCTCTCAGAACTACATTTCCCATCATCCTGCAGGAGGATGATGGGAAATGCTGGTTAGATCTAAGTTTAAATCATTCTACCGTTAAGTTTTGGGTGGGAGGGCTATCCTAAAAGGTGCAATGCAAGTGTAGTGTTGATGCTATTGTCACGTGATGCTTCTCTCTGTCTGTTTCTGATCTCTTTACCATGCTGTTTCTTCCTGCAGGAGTGGTGGACTCATCTGTGGTTAAATGAGGGCTTTGCCTCCTGGATTGAGTACTTGTGTGTGGACCACTGCTTTCCGGAGTATGACATCTGGACTCAGTTTGTGTCGGCAGACTACACACGGGCACTTGATCTAGATGCTCTGGACAACAGCCACCCCATTGAGGTACTGAACTGCACTACTTTCCTCTGCAATAGATTTTGAGCTGGGTTGCATGTCGCAAATGGACTGGAAAATAAAACCAAATCTTTTATAAAAATACATTGTACTAATAGATGAAGTACTTCAAGGGTTATGTTTGCCATTGTGGTTCCCAATATATTTCATTGTTCATGTGGCAATGGTTTACACACACTTACACACTCACACAGGTGGTTTGAATGTTGATAATGTGTGGTTCATGGTGAAGATTGTGTCCTGTTTGAAGGCTGTGGGTGGTACTTTTTATTAAACAATATGTGGTATTGAAGGAATGCTTTGATATTGTTAATCTGCTAGAATAAACAGGGAAGCATGTATGTAATCTTTTTAGAACAGCTTTAAATAAATTCTTCCTCAAACTTCTGCAACATAAAGGGTGTTTCATAAGTAGAACTTGCAGTGTGTGTGTCACAAGTTACAGGATGTCTGATGTGATTTAAAGGATCCAACCTTTTCTGTAAGTAATGTGAATAAAACTGAAAGAAACGTTTGTGGCCATTATTAGATGTATGGTCTTTCTGGTGTAGTTTTGATTCTCAATATATTTTTTTGTAGGTCAATGTTGGACACCCCTCGGAAGTTGATGAAATCTTTGACGCAATATCCTACAGTAAAGGCGCTTCAGTTATCCGTATGCTGCATGACTACATAGGAGATGAGGTAAAGAGTTCAGTTCATTTCCTAAGGTTCTACATACGTTTTGCAATTTTAGTAGATTGTATGTTTGAATAAATTGAGCATGTTTGGGGGATTTGGATACAGGAATAACAAAGTGCTACTCAATAAAATATTACAGGTTTGCCAGTGGCATAGTAAACAAAGAATATGAAAATGATAAAGGGGGCAATCTAGAAACCATGTCTGGAGGAAGAATGCCCAGTCAAGCTAGGGTTTTAAAAAACAAAAAACAAAATGTTTTATCAAAATAACTTTCGTTTTTCCTCCAGGACTTCCGGAACGGAATGAATGTGTACCTATTAAAGTTCCAACATAAAAATGCATCAACAGGTAAAAAAAATAAAAATACTTTAGGTAGATCTTTGCAGATCCTGTAATACAAAATGACTCTCCTTGTTTTGAGTATTCATGCCGGCTTCAGGATTTTAAAGGGTTGATTTTGTGCAATAGCTGTTTGCACTTTTTGATTGAGGACATCACAGCGAAAACGTAATTTTCAGTTCTGTGCAGCATGCTAAGAGCTGAATTTAACTACAGGCTTGACTGAATAAAATCATCCAAAATAATCTGTCGTAATGCAAATATCCTTTGCGAATGTTTCATGCATCATTCAAAGTTGTTGGTGTGAGTTTACTCTGCCACTTCCTCTGTTTTAATGAGAGGTACTGGTAGCCAGTCAAGGGAATCCGTATAGTTAGCCTTCTTGACAGTAATCAAAATGTTTAATTTAAATTGTATTGACTCCAACAGATTTGGGATGCAGTGGTTGCTCAGTGAACTAAGTTCAATTATGGAAACATGACTCCCATTGCATAGCAGTCTGATCATTCACATTTTATACTTCTATAAAGAACAAAGTGTACGATCTAGAGGTTTGTAGGGGGTGATTTATAGGAACAATGTCATTTTATTTACATTTAAAAGAAGTCCTTGTTGGACCACCTTCGGCTTAAAATGATACACCTTATAATTGATTTATTTTTATTAATTCTACAGAGGATTTGTGGGACTCTCTAGAACAATCCAGTGGGAAGCCAATAGCTGCTCTTATGAATTCATGGACCAAACAAATGGGATTTCCCATTATTCTTGTGGAACAAGAGCAGGTAAATACGATTCCAATTATATTGCAGTGTACGTCGTACAGTAAATAACTTATACAAACCTCTTGGTTCAGTATGTCTTGCACCTGCAGTGGATTTACTGTTTTTACCTCTAGGTAAGCTAGTAAAATTGTTCATATGGTAAACTTTGTAACCAAACTGTGGAGTTATGCATATAAAGTAATACTATTTGTCCCGCACTTGAAAATTCAAATTGATTTATTTTATGGTGTCATACAGTCCCATCAGTTTTAAGTTTATTGACGCTAATTTATCACCAATGACTTCTGAATGTTAAGACTACAGCAACAATCTTGTGATTGCCCCATGAAAAATGTTAATTCTAGCAAGAAAAACAAAAAAAAGCTTTTTAAAGAAATACATGATAATCAGCTGTTTGCAGTAGCTCAGATGTGTTCATTTCAACAGTTTCGAGCTGAATATGCTTTCGCAATCCATTCACATTAGGAGTGATGACTTGCCTATTTGTTTTATTCAGCAAGGAGATGACAGAGTGCTGAAATTGTCCCAGAAGAAATTCTGTGCCAGTGGACCGTACAACGGTAAAATACATCTAATACTCTTACGACACAATTTACAAATACGGAATGACCCTTTTTAGTAGATCACACGTGACATTTTTATATATTACAGCCAAAATGCACAGTTGTTAAGTTGTTCTTCGGGTAGCAAGGAGGATGAGGGGTATGGATGCATGCGTCGAGGAGAGAGTCGGGGAGAGGGGTGCTGGTGATTTTCCAAGTCTGTGTGCACAATGACGAATGTGTTTTCTTATCTCATTTCTGAAGGAGATGAGTGCCATAACTGGATGGTGCCTATCAGCATCTGCACCAGCGATGACCCAGCCTGCAGCAAGATGAATGTGCTGCTGGATTGTGCTGAAATTACTGTCACTGTGAAAAATGTGGCGCCGGATCAATGGGTTAAGGTAAGGTGGAATTAAATGAAAGATAGAGCAGGGAGGTTTGCTCCTTTTTAATGTTCTGGCTGCTGTATAGTTACAGCACCTGATTGTTCAACTGCCCCATACAGAGTGCCAATAATGTTTCTCTCTTAAGCTCATTAGCAAATGGGCTTTGTGTTCAACATTTAGGAATGTTGAAAATTGAGTTCCTTTGTGCTTTCCTTGCAGAGAGAGGAGCCATCAGTAGCCCTGGCCAAAAGTTTTGCATCACCTAGAATTTTAGGATTCAGACTTTAATTCTTAAAAAAAAAAAAAAAAAAAAAAAAAAACTTGTATGAACACATAATTTGAATCTTTATTTAACATCATGCAATCAAAGAAACCACAAAATGGTATCACAAATGTCTGCTGGAAGCAGTACAGTATTTCATGTTCGATTTCTAAATGTCACGTGTTTTTTTATTTTTTTCCAATTTGTCAATATTTCGTTAATGGGAAAACTACAAAGCAGTATGTAATTCAATATGTTAACGTAACGTTATTCAGCAGGTTTCATTCGACTTTATGAAGCAAAATTTGTTAATTCTATAGGGGGATGCAACCCTGGACAAAAGTTGTATAATTGTAATGATGCCATATAATTGATCAATTACCGTTCAATTACTCACCTGGTGAGGAATATGATTGCTATTCAGTCTGAATTTACCATCACAAGTGCAGCGTCATAGCTGTTAAAATCAGTAAATGTTGTTGAGTGCCCAATGACTTTTGTTTTCTAACAGTTATTCCAGGTTGTTTGCGTACACCATCAGTAGAGAAATACATTTTCACGTAAATCCTGTGAGACTGAAAAAAAAAAAAAAGATGTTTGTAACCTTCACTGCCTCAGTGTTAAAGCTTTTGAATGCATGCTCTATTTCAGATAAACCCAGGAACTATTGGCTTCTATCGAATTCAATACAGCTCCTCAATGTTGGAAAGTTTAATTCCTGGAATCAGAGACCTCACTCTGCTCCCTGTGGATAGGCTAGGTCTGCAAAATGATCTCTTCTCACTGGTGAGTAACAGCTTTCATACAGGAAATAAAAACACTAAGGGGTTGATGTACTAAGATTATATATATATATATATATATATATATATATATATATATATATATATATATATATATATATATATATATATATATATATATATATATATATATATATATATAATCAATTTATAAAAAATGAAAGGCAGTTTAATCCCATCAGATTCTATAGTGGGACCCCAACCTTCACCCCCAAAAAGCTTTTCATAATGATACAGTAGCCCCTCGCTAAACCGGACATGTTTGTCTGACATAAGGAGGTGTCGGGTTTAAAGACAATGCAATAAAATCGCACACACATACATTTACAGTTCTTGATGTATTTTAAATATAAATCATTGCGCTGAAATAACATTAGTGTGTTTTGGGTTCGCTGCAAAACACACTAATGTTTTACATTACATTATGTAAAAATATAAATCTGTACAGTAGGCCTATACAGTACAGTAGTAAAATCAAATGAATACCTAGCACACTTTTCTTTGTACTTTAGCCTACTGGTAACACAAAATAAATTGTGCTGCTGCATTGTACACATTGGTGTACAAATGCGAATAAAAGATTATTTTAAATTGAAACCAAATGATTTTAGGGTTTTTATTTTATTTTAATTATTTTTAACTTGGTCTACTTAGTAGCCTAGACAATTAACACAATAGATCATGGTCCTATACAGATGCTCAGAATGAGCTGGATGGGGATAGTGGCACATGTGTCCAATCTATTGCTCCCAACATGTTGGGGGGGGAAAACCAGAAATGTCATAGAAATTTGTTTTCAAGGCTTGTAAGTACACCCTGACTTTAGTGAAAATTAGGTACTTGGGTGTTCATCTCAAATACATTGAGCACAACTGGCAACGTACGAGAAAAAGCAGACTGGGAAATGCCAGCAGCAACTGCTTAAAATATGCTTTCAAAAGTTCTTAACAAATTGATGCAATTGTAAGTGTCGCAATTGCCTGCAGCTTTAGTACATCTCATTTCAATATTTTTGATCCCTCATTTGCACTCTCATCTCCACCCTGTTTCTGTGAATTTCTGCAGAAACGCCCAGAATGATATATTAATTTAAGACTAAAGTGCAAATAAGAACTAAGGCTGCAAAGCATTCATTAAAATGATGCTAACAGCGCTGTGTTTGTTTAGTACATTTCACACTACATTTCCGACTGGTTTGCATGTGGTTTGCAACGATTGCGACAGACACAACACTTTAGTACATCTACCCCTAAATCCTTTAGAGTTGGTGCTGTATAACATATCCACTCTCTTTGTTAAAGTCCCGTTTTTCAGTATTGATCAAAGTCATGTCACACATAAAATATCACACGTAACCAAAATCCTATTTATGTCTTGGAGGGGAGTGGAAGGGGGGGTCAGAGAATACAGATGCATTTAACAAAGAGAAATTAGCATTGCTCTTCTTCCTGGAAAATATATAACTAGGGAGTTCTCCGCATAAAAGTTCATGCATTTTGGATTTTTTTTTTTTTTTTCCCACGTTCCTCCAGGCCCGAGCGGGTATGATTAGCACTGTGGAAGTACTGAAGGTGATGGAGGCTTTTGTAAATGAGCCCAATTACACCGTGTGGAGCGATCTGAGCTGCAATCTGGGCATCCTGTCCACTTTACTCGCCAATACCGATTACCACGAAGAGATCCAGGAGTTCATAAGAGATCTCTTTATACCTATTGGGCAGAAGCTGGGCTGGGACACTAAACCTGGAGAGGGTAAGTTTGTTTTTTTTGTTGTTTGTTTTTACCAGTAGCGTCATTTTAAATGCAGTCAGTGCGTTTGCTCAGAATCGTGAAAGAACCCATTTAATGGCATGCTCTGTTCCGCCCCCCTCTGAGCAGCTCAGAGCTGCAGAGCAGATGTCATCGTTGATTGGAGTGAGCGGAAAAATTCTCTCTCCTGAGCCTCTCAGTTATTTAATGCACCCACTATGTCTTCTTGTAGACAAGAAAATGGGGTAGTTGAGGAAGGCCAAAGGTAGAAATGAAATTTCTTTCTGTGTGACAGCCACAGCTATCTGTAATGAAACTGCAGAACTATACAACCTTCTCACAATGTGTAGGGTAACCTCCTATATATGCATTTACTGTTTTTATATTTATATATATGAACAGTAAATGCATAGAGGAAATTAGGTGTCTTATATTGGCTTTAAAATAACCCTAAAAAAATATATTTATTTAATTTTAAATGCAACGATACAACAGTAAACAATCCACATTTAATTTCCTGCACTTTTTATGAAATTGTTTACCAAAATAAAACTTGGATACACTTTTTGTTTTATGCTTTTGGGTGCCTGTAAAGAAGAACCAGAAGCTATGACACCCGAGTTGCAGAGGCAGGGTGACCTCAGCTGCTTTCTCTTGGATTTAACATTTTATTTCTGGCTTTTTTTTAGGATTTGTAGTCAATACAGTTGCCTGTCTTTCCCAGCTGTAATTATTTATTTTGCCTCCGGGGGTTACTGTTCACTGTTAGGTCAACCCAGCAAGATTACTTTTGACCAAAGACACCTGCAGGGTTTGACAAATGGTCCAGTAGTGACTCGTAGGGTTTATCCATTTTGCTTCAAAAAGTGACAGTCACAAGGCTCGCTCGCTCTCTGTCTGTCTGTTTGTCTGTCTGTCTCTGTCTCTGTCTCTATGTGAGCAATCTGTTAGTTTATCATGAGCCTTTTGAGATTTTCATCAGGACGTTGTGATGTGTTTTGCCTTGTGCTAATCCAGTTACATTGTGTCAATGTAGATCAAGCCTGGCCTATGTAAAAGATCAGTTTCAGAGGCTGGTAAGCGTTTGAGTCTTCCATTAACTTTGTTCCAACAAAAGTAACCAGTACTGGGAATTGCATCAGTTGTGAGAGACACAAAGTAGATTAATTATTATCGTACATACCCGTTACAAAGGATTTTTTTTGTTATGTGTTTTTAAAAATATATAAATACATGAAATATAGTGCTTTATGTATTTAATTTTAGAATTAGTTAAGCCAATGCAAAAAGTAGGAACCAAATGCTACTTTTGCAGATTCTATTACCAGTAGGAACCAGTAATATATCCTCACTATATCTCTAAAAAATATATATTATCATCGATGTCTTATTTTTTATTTATTTATAATCCAGGTCACTTGGATGCCTTGCTTAGGGGCTTGGTGCTTGGAAAACTGGGAAAAGCTGGACACAAACCCACTCTGGAGGAAGCACGTCGCCGGTTCAGGGATCACGAGGATGGAAAACAAATACTGCCCGCTGATCTGAGGAGTCCGGTAATAGATCCACATCCATTTATTCGTGTTGTTGTGACCAGATCATACAGCGTTAAGGAATGAGCGTCACCAATGCTTGGCATTTTAAAAGAAAGAATCTGGAGTGCTGATAAGCAAAAACAGTTTTTAGATGGTCTGGGACCTAACTTTTGTAAATGTTGTTGCATCAAAGGTGGAGGAACATGCTCCAGTGTTTTAATATTATGAACAAACTAATTCATTATTAGTGTAAATAGATCAAATTAAGTTACGGTTTGAGTTTTTAGTGTGCTGCCTGTTTACAGTTCAGATTTGTTCAATATTCAGTTTTTTATTTCTCATGTACTTGTGCTATATTTCTGTTGCAGGTCTATTTAACAGTTTTGAAGCATGGAGATAGTACAACATTGGAGGCCATGCTTAAGGTAAATTCTTTTGTACATGCAATTGTGAAAAATGGGAAGAGCATTAACTTTGAATTTTAGGTTTTGTTGTTGAGAGTGGGTATCTTTCTGTCATTCCGTTATTGCACAGTATTAACCCAACCGGCCAGAGTCCTGCGCGGGTCTGATTTTTACGACTCGAACCAGCTACTACTGGAACTGACCTGAACCCGCAACCCGCTGCAGCAGTCTTTTTACCCCTGACCCGACCTGACCCAAACCCGCAAGTGTTTGTCCTTTACCTACTGCCTGCGTTGACTGGCGCTCTCACATTCAAACACAGATATCTCTACCATTCTCCACAGATTGAGTTTGTACAATTGGCTGTACAGCGTGGTAGCTTTCTCTAGTGGTCTGCATATATTCAGACCTGAGCCTGACCCGAAAATTACATTTTTTTTTTTACCCGAACCGCAAAACGCTGCATTACTGCCACCTACAGTGTCTTGCACTTATTTCACTTGTAGCAATTGCTGCAGCTCAATAGGTACAGTAGTACCAGTTGTACATTATGGTGCCACCTAGTGTCAGTCTGTTGTAAATGTACCAAAGAGAAAAAAACTATTTTAAATGCAAATACTTTTTCTGTACAGATTTAGTGTTGGGATACGTGCAAAGTGATTTGCGGCTGCAAAACACCAATGTTGCGGCCAAAATCTGCATTTTGCATGTGCAAACCGTGTTTAGCGGCCTTAAAGTGGGACTTTAGCGGTCACTAAAAATGTGGCTTATGGAAAGAATGGTTTTCACCTGGCGTTCTGCACCTGCTGTCAAATTAGCACTTTGCCATCATTAATCCATTTAAATGATATCGAAATGAAGAAAAGAGCATGGAATTAGGCAGGGATCTGCATGAAATACTAAGTGAGCGCAAACATTATAATGAGATGTAAGGATTTTGCCTTGCACTTGGACAATTGCTGACCTGCCAAAAACTTTGCACCTCCTCTTAAAAGGTGCTAACCATTGTTGAAGCGAGTAATTGGGAGCTGTATAAAAGCACACACCTTCAGAGACCTGTCATTGGCCTCAGGATGGTTGCTGTGGTACACTTCCTGATGCGGCAACGCTCGGCTCTTGTTGAAAATCGTCAGAGAAGGGCAGGACGGAGAAGACCCTTCATATTCAGATCGGAAAATTGCAGACGTGAAATATGAGCCAATTGAAAATGTTTGTATCGCTGTGTTGCAACAAATTCCTTGAGTAACTGATTGAACGGGTAACTTTCCCGACAGCTCCACAAACAGGCTGACATGCAGGAGGAGAGAAACCGTATTGAGAGAGTACTCGGGGCTATTGCAGCACCTGATCTGATTCAGAAAGTTCTAAGCTTTGCTCTGTCGGTAAGACTTTTTGAATTTTTTGTGTGTGGGGGGGGGGGGGGGGGGTTGTGTTCATTTCACATATTAAGTAAGCCAGAAGGCCACAGTTTTGTTTGCAGTAGGTATCTTTTTGGTGGTGGTGTCCATGCGTAATTTTAAATTCTTATGATGCTACACAGTTAGATTTATCTTTAACATTATAAACGTCTGCCAAGCCTATGGGCATATAGTGTGGGCTTGAACGTGGCTACAATATTCATACAGGGTTAAGAGATTTTGGTGCACCGTCTGTATCTTCTATCTATTTGAGATGTTGTTTTGTATATTTAAACGGGATGCAGGGGCTATATAAACCTTGAATCTGATAGGGGTAGGAAGACGGGCCAGGTTTTTCGGTGACGGGCCAACAGAGAATTTGAATACTGATTTTAAGATTTAAATCACCCCTGTGGAAAGAAGGCAGTACAGTTTTACATTAGCCCATTTCTGCTCCAGGTAGAGGCCCGTCTTTCTGCACCCATTTTGGAATATAAACATGGTTTGGATGCAGCCGTTGAAAGTGGGGGCTTGTTACTCAAATGTCCAAGCATGGTAGCAGCTGACAGTAATTGCCCTCTGCCCTCTGTTGTTTGACAGGAGGAGGTGCGTCCTCAGGACACCGTCTCTGTGATTGGGGGCGTCGCTGGCAGCAGTAAGCATGGGAGAAAGGCAGCCTGGAAATTTGTAAGGGACAACTGGGAGGAACTGCACAACCGCTACCAGGGCGGCTTCCTCCTATCCCGATTAATTAAGGCAAGTATCCAAACAAGAGCTTTTCTGAGGCGCAAAAGTTTATGCAGATTGGTGGCTATTTGCTGTGCCTGTATGGATACAAAAGGAAGTCATGGTCAGATTAATAATTTGTTTAGTCAGGGTGTTTTGTGTGCACAGTAAAAGGAGCTGTAAAAAAACAAAACAAAAAGCACATCATCATCATCATTATTTATAGGTAAGCCTAAATATTACATTTTATAGCAAATCCACTAGCTTATTTTACCCAAATTCCAGCAAACCTGGCATAAAACTATGATAAGCGTTAAAGTGAAGTTTAAATTGTACACTATGATCTGGTTTCGCAGATCTTGATTTTGCAGTAATCTTGGACTATCTCATCTGAAGTAACATTGAATAGTCCAAGATCTGTGAAACCAGATGAAAATAGTTTAAATGTAATAGTTCTGGACGTGTTTAACGTTACCATTGGAAGAATTTCAATGTTAGATAGATAGATAGATAGATAGATAGATAGATAGATAGATAGATAGATAGATAGATAGATAGATAGATAGATAGATAGATAGATAGTAAAAGCTGTTGGAGATGAGAGGATTTCTTGGATTTCTGATAACATCTTGTATGTTCTTGTTGTTCTTGTTTTCATCATTTCTGTTTCCTTTTGCAGCTTTCAGTTGATGGCTTTGCTGTTGATAAGATGGCTGCTGAAGTGAAGGTGAGGATAATGCTGAAACGCAGCAGTTTTTATTGGATAATACTTTTGTTTTAAAATTGAAAACATCACACATCTAACAAGCAAAAACATTACATGTTTGTAATTTTGGCAGTAGTAGTAGTTAGTCATTTAGCAGATGCTTTTATTGGATTTTTTATCCAAGCGACTTAGAGTCTAGGGGTTGAACTATGCATCAACAACTGCTGCTGCTGCAGAGTCACTTACAATAGCGCCTGGGTTTTACGTCTCGTCCGACGGACAGAGCACAAGGAGGTTAGGTGACTTGTTCAGGGTCACACAGGGGCTGAGCTGGGATTTGAACTGGGAACCTCCTGGTAACAAGCCCCTTTCTTTAACCACTGAGTTTAAAAAAAAAAAAAAAAAAAAAAAAAAAAAGGGTTTTGAATCTAGGGCAAGTGGTGAGGCCTGACAATGACTCACTCACTCCAGAGACAAGAGACGGTGTAGTATGGGTTAAATTGACCCGTACTTATAACATAGTGTTATCTGATTGGATTGTACAGCATCCCTAGATTTAGGTTTCACTGCAACATATTAAAAAAAAAGAAAACACATGGGAGAAACAAAAACTAAAAAAGTTATTCAGATCTTGACAGCTGGAATGGGTTAGGTCATATTATTATTATTATTATTATTATTATTATTATTATTATTATTATTATTATTATTATTATTTCTTAGCAGACGCCCTTATCCAGGGCGACTTACAATTGTTACAAGATATCACATTATACATTATTTCACATTATTTTTACATACAATTCCCCATTCATACAGTTGGGTTTTTACTGAAGCAATCTAGGTAAAGTACCTTGCTCAAGGGTACAACAGCAGTGTCCCCCACTGGGGATTGAACCCATGACCCTCCAGTCAAGAGTCCAGAGCCCTAACCACTACTCCAAACTGCAATATATAAATTGCATGAGTTTTTAATATATTGTACAATGAAGCACTTTTTCATTGGGTATGCATTTACACAGGTTTATGTTTTAATCTATAATGGGCACGGTCATTTGCGAGTTGCTTATAGAAACTAGGTAAGACAAGACTGATTGCCCTTATCAAAATGGGCAGCAGGAAACTCTTCAGTTAGAATAATTTATTTTCTTGCTAAACTCAATTTAATCCTGGCACTTGAAATTACAAATCAAGTCATTCACAGAATGTTTATAATCTGCATAGGCTCTGATACAGTTTTCGAATTTAATCTGAGAAATTTACAAAATTTGTTTCTGCAAAGAGCAGTTTTGGGGAGGCCAAATTTTTCATAAGCAAGAGAATATAGCGCAGGTGGCAACTGAAACTAATTGAGAGCATTGTATTCTAAAAGGTCTGTGCCTTGCAGGTACTGTCTGTTTCATTGATGATTTTATGGTAAAGCTATAAGGATAACCATTTCCAGTTAAAGTAATAATTAGTTGTTCATTTATTTTGTATTGCTTTCTTTCAGTCCTTTTTCGAAAGCCACCCTGCACCTGCAGCTGAGCGTACAGTACAGCAGTGCTGTGAAAACATCCTGTTGAATGCAGCCTGGCTGAAGCGCGACTCGGAGCTGATACACGAGTATCTACTGCAGCGCAAGGCCCCTCCTGCAGCCAAGGTCTGACCCCGCGGAGCCACATTCTCACCATCCCGAGACGGGAAAGGGACGGCCAGCAACGAAAATCCTGAGTCATTTCTCCAAAAAAACGAGCAGAAAACTGGTTGGACAATGGATGTAGTTAATCCCATCCTGCCCATGCAAGATAATCTTCATCATTTAGGCATGGCAGATCAAGAATGCTTACTGAAAGGAAGAGAAAACTACAAAAAAAAATTATACATTCTTAAAGCTACACAACAGTGAAGCTATTGCAATATTTTGTGGCGATTTCAAATTAAATAAAATGTGAAAGATATATTAATCTGAGTAATTTGTATCCCTTGCTAAAAAAAAAAAAAAAAAAAAAAAACGTATGACTGCCAGGTTTTGAATGAGTTTTGTTTGAAGTTGGGCAGGACAGGGTTAATGGCTCCGTGCTTTTGTAAGGAGTTTGTACAAAAGAAATACAGCACTGAATTGAATTGCTGAGAAACAGTCTTTTGGGAATGGCTGCCACAGGCTTGGAACTTCATGTATATCTAGTGTTTGTTTTTTGCAAGACTTCTCACACAAGAAAGCCGTGTATATGTTATTTTTCACCATGTTACCCCTTCCCAGAGGGATTTTGTTACTCATTATTAGTTCTGTATCTCATTTTAACTGATTGATGTCCTCCTTTGAACTACAGAAAAGAATCCATTAAAAAAAATGTGTGTTTAACCATCTATGTATCAGCCACATTTAAATAAGATAAAAACTATTTTAGATTTGTATTAGTTGAGGTTTGTTTTAAAAAGGATGTGAAACCTACCAAGAGCGGGCATACTTGTCTAAAATGAGGAGGGCATTTTTAGATGTTTACAGGTAAAATGAAATATGAAATAGTTTTTAAACCATGCAACTCTATGGGCCCCCAGTATTATTTTTTTTTGTCATAAGTTGACTAGTTTTATTATTATTATTATTTTTAAATTGCAATTCTATCAATTCAAAAGCCTTATTGGTTAAACTGGTTTGCAATAATTATTACACTGTGAAGTGGTAATAGTTACTACACTGAAAATAAAGCAATGTTGTACTAACATTAGAAATCTACATAGAAAATTGTTGAAGGGGTATATTTAAATAAATATAATTTGCTATTTAGTGTGGCTTTTAACCATACTGGAGAAGGTCATCAAACTAATTGTCAGACTGCTTCCCTGAAACATTTTGTTGTGCTTTTTTTTGTTTTAAGAGAAAAAAAACAGTTGGTGTTCTTGAAAATTAAAACAAAAACAAATTGTCAATGTGAAATGGGTTTTGCTTTCCTTACTTTTAGCGCATCTCTCATTGCTGTTGTCTTTATCCTTGATCATCGGATTTCATAGTCACCAAACACCATCATTGCTTACGATAGGTAACACACTGTAAAACAAACCAGACTGTGCTTAAAATAAATCAATTCAGCTATATGGAAAAATGTAAACCTTCCCTTTAATAAACAAACATAGGAATTGAAAAAACAAATGTGATTGATTGGTGATGATGTTTTTAACCCCAAAAATAAGGTGACTGGGGTGACGCTTCCTACACGGACATACACATACAGACACAAACAGTTAGAATTATGATATACTACTGATTTCCAGTGGTGGTTCTGCTAACAAAAACAGTCTCTGCTTTATCTGCAATGTTAGAGTTGGCGGATGAGCTGCATTAAGATGCATGTACGATTAGTCATCTTCTCTTTCAATGGGATCTACAGCTCTGGCCAAATGTTTTGCATCCCCCTACAGTAATTAACACATTCTGCTTCATAAAGTGGAATGAAAGCTGCTGAATAATGTTACGTTAACATATTGAATTGCACACCGCTTTGTAGTTTTCCCAGATACTTTATCGAAAAAACTGACACAAAATTAAAAAATGTGACATTTCGAAATCGCACATGAAATACTGCGTTACTATTTTTGCAATACTGTTATCATTTTTGTAGTTTTCTTTGATTCCATGATGTTAAATAAAATATCTAAATTAAGTTAATTTAGTGTTTTTGTTTTTTTAATCTTAAAATTCTAGGTGATGCAAAACTTTTGGCCATAACTACACATTGATTATAAATCCTGTGCCTAACTGCCTTGACAAGTAGTAGGGAGACCTTCAGGCAATTTGTGTTTTGTTATCCTATTTTAACCAGTCATATTCAAATGCAGTGCTCATCTGTGCTGTTTTCATAAAGCTTCAGATTGACTGAAGCAATGGAATTAGTTTGGCTTTCAGGTGGTTAATAATAACCTACTATACCCCATTACAATGTATGAAGTCCTGCTGATTAAACCCCTTTGGTCCTGGACTGGTCTAGTAGTCCTTGGTGGTGCACACTGCTCCATTCTCTGGTACTATCGGGGATGTCTCTTGTTCTGCAACACTTGGTATGGAAAAGTTCTTTTCTTGTTGCACGTGGATCTCTTCTCTGTACATGCTGCTGTGTGAGAGGTTACAGGGCAACTGCATCTTCACACCGCAATGCATTCTGGGAGGTGTAGTCCGGCTGTGAAAGGTACCTGAGACAGGTCAAATGTACCAGAATGCATTTGCGAGTTGAAAAGCCTGAACTGTCCCCAAGTGAGGGGGGTTGGTCCTGTATTTTTATACAGAAAGAAAAATGACTTATTGATCCTTTCCTAGAGCATGGCGCTGAACTCGTTTTGACTGTATTTACAAGCTGTAGAAAGGCCCCGGGAGTCATTGCATTGCATACTTATCTGGGTGTGGTTTAGTTGGTGTTCTCCCGAGACTCGCCCAAATGCACAATCTTGGGCAACTTTCAATGCAAGACTAGAACCATTCCAGTCTCAATACTGGGGGGAAAAAAATGCAATTCCACGTTAGCGACGCTGTTCACGTACACTATCAATTCACAGTACTGTATTACAGGGGACAATATATCATTAGTCATATACTGTATTTGTTAAATACAATTGTAAAAGTTACGCTCACTAGCCACAAAAAAGCATTATAAAATGAAATACTACTAGTGTTACTAAGTGCACTAAGGATTCTATTAGACTCAAAGCACGTTAATAATAAAATAGTCTTGCCCTGAATATTATTAACTCCGCCGTTCCACCGCTTACCCTTATGTGAACTCTGACAGACCTGGTTGGCTGTCCAGTTCGTTTACCTTCCCTAAAATCACGGTGAAAAATATATCCAAATACGTGGGTGGCATTCATTATTATAATACACTACCCTCCAACGAATGTTATAATTGACCAACCAATTAATTGCAAGTCGTAAATGGGACTTTTTTCAACATTCTAAAGCTCCCCATTGGTTAAAAACTCCCAGACTTCCAATATTCTATTTACTGTAAACGATGTAACTTTTGACACAAATCAGCTGCTTTGACCACTTTCCCAATAAAGCAAGCCCTGCAACTTGACTTGTAAAGTTACCATCTATTTTTGAATGTGAAAACGGCTTGCCGAATCAACCAATAGGGACAGGCGGCGGATTGTGCGCGCACACGCGTCGACGCGAGAGCGCGCCCGGAGGGGAGGGGGGGGCTGTGCCGTTGCGGCGGCGGCGTGTGATATCCTTCCGCTGTTGCGTGAAGCGGCTCCTTCCTTTCCAACAGCAGCCTGAGAGCGAGCGAAAACTGCTGCTCTGACAAAATAAATAAATATATCTGTTGAAGAATTAAAAAATACGAATATATACAAGGTACACACACGCTGGGGGAAACCTTGGGAGGATTGTATCGCTCCATTTTCTTGTGTGTCCCTTTTTAATGGCTTATTGATTGAATAAGCAACGAAAAGATAATCCGGGTTGTGTCAGGCTAGGCGGATCCGCTCGGGCAGAATGGAGCTCATCACAATCCTCGAGAAAACCGTCTCTCCAGGTAACTATAAACCAGACGAAAAAGTACGCCTTCGTCGAGATATCCGTGTGTTTATCAGGGATCCGGGTCTTGCTTGATTGGATCGGAAACGTCCGGGTTTATTTTTGATTTGAAACCGCAACTGGAAAGTTGTTGAAAAAAAAAAAAAGGGAGGGAGCGGAAGGATTCTGGCCTGCTTGTACGAGCCGGCTTTCTCTCTCTCTCTCTCGTGGATTCTACATACTTTAAAAATAATCACTTTAATTTAAAAGTGTTATTAGGTGTGTTTTTATTATGAAGTTTGAGGTGTTTTGTGTTGTGACGGTTTGTATTGTAGTGTTTACATTGATAGTTAACCATTGACCTGATTTTTGTTAATTGTGTGTGTGGTGTTTTTTTTTTTTTTTTTTTTTTATTCTGTTTATCGGCCTAAATTGACTTTTTAAAATTATTGAAAAGGGGACGAATGGGTGTATTGTGTTTTTAAATGCTATGTGTGGCATTTGCTGTGTAACCCCAACACGCTGGAGAAGGGGGGGAAAATGTTCTAGTTTCTGGTAAATGTTATCTGTACTGTGTGTAGACGTGTGTTGCCAGACATTATATTTACTTTCTTAATTGCTAAATGATTATTTTTTTATATATTTAAGTGTTTTCGTTTGACATACGAGTGTAAGATTACGAAGGACGTTTCTGTGGTGTGCATGATGTAGCGTTGATACAGGCCTGGACCAAATTTCTTTAATATATCTCAAGTCGGCTGCGTTTCATTATCAACTTAATTCAACAAGTTAATAATTTACCTTCACGTATAATACAAAAGTAATAAATATAAAGTGTAAATGTTGATCTAATACATTTGAATAAAACGGGGATGCGTGTACAGTTGCTATTTATTTTGGGGGACCAGGTGCTATGGTTTCCAGAAGCCTTATTCAAACAAAAACGCTTTTGTGATTTACCATAAAACATTTTATGTATATATTTTTGATTTTTTTAGACCGCAATGAACTGGAAGCAGCGCAGAAATTTTTGGAGCGGGCAGCAATTGAGAACTTGGTATGTATTTTAATTAAGTCTTCAATTACAATTGCAAGGCCTTCTTGAAACCCCGCCATGCCGGTGCAACCTAACATTCAGGTTTGCCGGTATTTTTTGCTTGATTGACACGCATCGGAGTGTTTGAGGAGACCAGATTGCCCTTAATTGAAGGTTTTTGTCCAATGGCAGCGCCTGTTGAGGGCGGGGGCAAGGCTAAATTGGGTTAGGGTGCAGGGCTGTTCCCCAGCCACGTGGGAGAGCATTACCTAGCAGCGTTGAAGTGGGGAGACAGCGTGTAGGGGGGCACATTATATAGGGCGATATATTGAAGTTTAAATGCTTTCTGCGTCCAGATTGATCTTAATTTAGAAACGCAGTTTCATAAACCAGACATGTGGAAGACGCTCTCGACTGCTGTCCAGCAATCAGAAGTTAAAAGGTTAGTTTTTTCTTCCTTGATGCATGATGATGATGTGAGCGTGACTTCTAAAGTTGAGGAAGAAAAAGCCGCATTGTGATTTTGGAACTTGGTTTCGGGAGACTGGGTTCGGACCACCGCATGGCACACCAGGGCAGTCTTGGGGGGGTTTGATCCATCAGTTACCTCAAACTGGGTCTCCTGGAACCAGGTTTCGAGCCACTGTTCATGAAAGTGGTTTTGTGTTCCCTGGGGTTTGAGTGAAATTTAAAAAAAAAAATGTTGTAATGCATGCATCGTGTGCAAAGGGCACCAGTCCTAGACAAACATGTGCTGGGGGGAGGGGTGGTCATGTCCGCGTGGGTGCGCTTCTATTTAACCGGTGCAACTGGGAAGAACAGACTAACGAATTGTACCTCCTAAATTTTGTTTTGCAAAATATAGGCGTTTGATTGTCGCAGTGGGTGGTATGCGTCCGCATAGCACCATGCTACATCGTGATGTGGTGATAAAACGAATTCACTAGAATAAAAAAAAGTGCCGAAAGTCAGATGTGTTTTTAAATATCTTGCTAGCAGCAAGGATTTTTTTTTTTTTTTTTTTTACAAACCATTTTCAAAATACTGGTACTATATATAACTTCGGGAGGTGGTTTTTAAAGGCCACGGATACAGCAAATATGAAAGATTTGTTCATGTGTTTTTTAATATATTTTTTTGTTATAAATAGCAAAAAGACTGGTTTACTTGATTTAAGGGCGGGGAACCAGGCGCTATGATCAATAACAGCATAGCGGTGGTGGGGGTGGTTCAGCCCACAGGAAATTCTAGTAAAACTATTTAACACCATTTCACGTGTTAGGTTAATTTGCATGTGGGCCGCTTTACAGTGTTTCACAGATCATTTACAAAGTGTATTTTTGTAATGGAGTTAAGTACTGCTACTTGCATAGACCTGAGGTGTGTGTTTTTTTTTTTAAATATAAATTTAGTAGTTGCCAATTTGTACCCTGTTTTTCTCCCAGTTTGAAATGCCCAATTTAGGCTCAGCCCACCGCTATCACCCCTGCGCTGACTCGGGAGCGGCAAAGACGAACACACACTGTCCATCACCCAACCACTTCTTTTCACACTGCAGGCCCGCCATGCAGCCAGCCCAGAGCTACAGCGTCTGAGGACAACGCAGCTCTGGGCAGCTTGCAGGCAAGCCCGCAGTCGCCCGGCCAGACTACAGGGGGCGCTGGTGCGCGGTGAGCCGAGGACACCCTGGCCTACTGGTGACGTCCAGGCTATAGTGCTTGGACACGGTTTGGAATGCTTTGCCTTCTGCACCAGTGCAAACACTAAGCCCTTGTTTCATCTGAGAAGCTACTGAATGCTTACTTGCTGCTTGTTTGTGTCCTTGTAGCCCACCTTCCTTGTGGAACTCTCAAAAGTGCTTGCAAACCCAGGAAACAGCCAGGTTGCCCGCGTCGCCTCTGGCCTACAGGTCAAGAACTCGCTGACTTCCAAGGACCCTGATGTGAAAACGCAGTACCAGCAGAGATGGCTCGCCATCGACGCCAACGCAAGAAGGGAAGTCAAGAACTATGTAAGTAAACCAGTTGCAGGTTCTGGAAAGAGAATCCTAAAAATTGACCCTCAGCTTGGAATGAAGTTTAAAAAAAAAGTAAATCTTAAGGGGATCTCAGTTTGGCATTTGATTTGAACATTGTTTTAATATCTCCTCATGAACGCAGTAGAATCTCGTCACCTGTGGAAACGGATATAATGGAACACATATTAAGTAATGAATGTGATTCTGAAGCTTTAATTAATGATCATATGACAAATCAATGTGTTGTAATTAAATGGTATAATTAAAATTAGGCAGGTGTGCCAAGGTTCAGCTACCAGCTACAATTTGTTACATTGTAGTTGCAATTAAATTGCACAATTACGATTTGTAATTATCCCCAGGTCTGCTGTCAAGTGTTCATTTTTAGTGCCATGCAAATGCAGTAATTTAATTATATTTAGACTTTTTTTTTACTGCATTCATTTCTCCAGTGGTGTTGAGGGTACACTGTACTGTGCTTTTGTATGTGTATCGCACTAATTACATTCTTCGCATTTTTTAAAGTATTTTTTTAAAGTTAGTTCACTATAACCCTGTTGTGTGCCCCCACAAAATAAAAGCAGGTACCCGGTTTTCAGTGAAGTTTAATCCACGTTTTTTTTATAATTGTATTCCAGGTGCTGCAAACCTTGGGCACAGAAACGTACAGGCCCAGTTCAGCCTCCCAGTGCGTGGCTGGCATCGCCTGTGCGGAGATCCCAGTAAACCAGTGGCCTGAACTCATTCCCCAACTTGTAGCAAATGTCACAGACCCCAGCAGCACTGAACACATGAAGGAGTCCACACTGGAAGCTATCGGATACATCTGCCAGGACATTGTAAGCACTTGTTGTCAGTGGTTTTCTGATCCCTTTTAGATGGATGCAATACCAAAAAAAAAGAGTTTACCAACGAAACTCCGACTGGAGTCAGCTTTGCTTAAAGGCCCCTGGGTTTGTTGCATTTCTTGATTTATTTTGAAACTCGAGACCAGTGATCTGTACTGTGTGTGGTGATCGGCAAAATTTAAGTTTGTAGCTGTGGCCTTAGATTTGGCGAATTACAACATCGGTACCGGCCAGTTATTTATTTTTTTAATTTTATATTTCTTAGCCGATGCCCTTATCCAAGGCGATTTACAATTGTTACAAGGTATCTCATTATTTTTACATACAATTACCCATTTATACAGTTGGATTTTACTGGAGCAATCTAGGTAAAGTACCTTTTTCAAGGGTACAGCAGCAGCGTCCCCCACCTGGGATTGAACCCACGACCCTCCGGTCAAGAGTCCAGAGCCCTAACCACTACTCCTCACTGCTGCCAGTTCCAGTTAGCTTGACCTTGGCATGTGAAGTCTGATTCAATAAATTCAGTCGCATGAAAGCAAGAAATTAGATGTGTAAACTTGATTAAGTGTTAAGTTTAGCTATGCAGGTCAATGATGAGAAATCATGCACCACGCTGACTTTGTAGTTGATGCAGTAATGATTTCGAAACTGAGACTGAAGCTGAGCATCTTTTGAAATAAATATATCCCCTAGGTAATGACAACTGTATGCATCTATTTAGCAGATCAAATATGTAATGTGTATCTAAAGAATAACATGCTGCATTTCTTTAATTTGCCTGCCATTCATCACTTTGATCTCATACCTTCTCACCAAGTACTGAAAAACAGATGTCATTGGAACATACCATCAGCATCTGCCGACAGTATAAAGCTGCTTAATTTCTGTGTCCGCGCGGTCGTTTGATCCTGGATCTTGCTTGCTTTGTTTTCAGGACCCAGAGCAGCTGCAGGACAATGCGAATCAGATCCTAACGGCCATCATCCAGGGCATGAGGAAAGAGGAGCCCAGCAACAATGTCAAACTGGCAGCTACCAACGCCCTGCTCAATTCCTTGGAGTTCACCAAAGCAAACTTCGACAAAGAGGTACAGGCTGAACTGGTGCTCGCTTGTGTGTTCTTGAGGAAATGCAAGATCGCGTCTATAACATTAAGACCGATTTGCTGTTTTTTGAAAGCTGTACGAAGAGGCAAAAAAAGGACACTTTTTAAATCCATCAGATTGAATTAGTGCTCTAAAAGGCTCAAACAAGTAATAAAAAATAAGGGTATGTGGCAGGGTATGTGTTGATCAAGTCAACCCCTTAAAGAAGTGTGATCATATTGAAGGCGCCCTGCTTTTAGTCATCTTTACCTCTTTAAAGACCATATCTAATCTAAATTATATATCCGCCTGTGTGCCAAAGCAGGTGACGGATGTAAACTATTAATGCTATAATGTTTATCCTGTACATGTCTGTTAGTCTTAACTGATACTTAAGTTTCCACAAACTGAATTTTTTGGTAAATGTAACTGCATGCCTAATGGTTTTGGAAGACTCTTGAAACTGATGAATGCGATTGCTAGCTAATGAAAGTGTAAAGGTTTTATTTAATATATTGGCTTTTAAAGATTCCAAGCGCAAGTGGTTTCTATCTCAAGAACATTTAATAAACCGTTTAATTGGATATGAAAAATTCAAGCAGTGGTTTAAAAACTGTAGGAAATGCAATATTAATCGGTTTCCCCGGAAAAATATTGATTCTAAAATGTAATTTACAGAAGTTAACTTGGCATGAATTTGTTAACGTTAAGCACATTTTGTGTGTGTGTGTAGTTTGACTTGTTATACTCCTATTATACTGCAAGTGTGCCTTGCTAATTAAAATGCCAATACGAAATACCTGTGTCAATCGAACGTCCGGTCTATGATGAAAGAACATGCACCACGCTGATGCATTAGTGTGATGTACAAATTAACCAAAAATAAATAAATCTGAGACTTGACAATTCAGTAGCCTTCTAGAGCAAGCAGGAAGTGATTTTCAGGGAGGTGAAGAGTTCTGCAGTTTGACTCTCTCTTCTTTCTTTCAGACCGAGAGACACTTTATTATGCAAGTAGTCTGTGAAGCAACACAGTGTCCAGACACGAGAGTAAGTACCTGGTTTGTTTTGTTTTGTTTTTTTTACTTTGAACTTTGCCACTGTTAAATTGTGTTTTTGTCTTGGTAGCTAACCCTGTTCTCTTTTAAAGGTCCGAGTAGCTGCCTTACAGAACCTGGTGAAGATCATGTCCCTGTATTATCAGTACATGGAGACATACATGGGTCCAGCTCTGTTTGCAGTAAGTACTACAGAGAGTGAGAGTTTTAGCCTTGGTCAATGATGAGAAATCATGCACCACGCTGATTTTAGATGATGCAGTAAAGATTTCAAAGCTGAGACTGAAGCCAGTGAATTGAATTATTAACCCAATTGCTGAGGCAGTTTGAGTTTTTTTTTGCTTTAAGCTTATAAAAATGATAATAAAAATGTAAAGCTTGCAGAGGGCTTATGCTAATCAAAGTTCTGATTTAAAGTGGTTTTTTTTTTGTACTATTAGCAGATGAATTGAATTCTGTTGGGTTAAGAGAGTAGTTAAGTTGTAACATTTGTGCATATCCTTGGTGTTGGACTTGTGTTATCTTTTGGTTCCTGCTCCTCTTTTTAGATTACAATCGAAGCGATGAAGAGTGACATTGATGAGGTGGCCTTGCAAGGAATTGAGTTCTGGTCAAATGTATGTGATGAGGAGATGGACTTGGCTATTGAAGCATCCGAGGTAAGTGAGTTCAGTGATCATCGCATGTCCATCTCAATTACTTCTATTGGGATTCTCCAACAGTAAGAGAAGTGTATTCAGACACTATTTAGACCAGCATAATTCTCCTGCAACTTAGTTGGTCAGTGGTCAATGATGAAAGAACATGCACCACGCTGAACAATTAGTGATGCATACTACTTCCATAATGCTGAGACTGCTATAGGCCAAAATAGTTCAGGACTCAATCAGTGCTTTCGTCATTTTATTTACCAGGTGTTAAACTTGCAGCTTTTTCCTTTTGATAGTGTTTGAAAAAGGATTATAGCCTTTTAGAATACTGTGCAGGCTCACTGTGGACCTTGTATTTTCTCTCCAGGCATCTGAGCAAGGAAGACCCCCAGAGCATACCAGCAAATTCTATGCCAAAGGAGCCCTTCAGTACCTGGTGCCCATTCTCACACAGACCCTGACTAAACAGGTAAAGACTGCACCCGTGGTTAGACTAGTTTTGTAGCACGCTGACAAAACATGACCACATCCTGCTATTTATTATTTTTAGTAGTATTATTATTTATTTATTAGCAGATGCCCTTATCCAGGGCGACTTACAGTTGTTACAAGATATCTCATTATTTTTACATACAATTACCCATTTATACAGTTAGGTTTTTTACTGGAGCAATCTAGGTAAAGTACCTTGCTCAAGGGTACAGCAGCAGTGTCCCCCACCTGGGATTGAACCCACGACACTCCGGTCAAGAGCCCTAACCACTACTCCACACTGCTGCCCTATTTAGTACTTTAAAACACTGCATACAATGCATGGAGTTACCACAGTTGTTTAATTCTTTTGTCAATTATTTGGCTGTGGGTAATCAGATTTAAAAGCATATTTGTTTGCGTTGGCTTATTGAGCTGGATTGATTGGTTTCTCTTGTGGATAAACTGAAATCCTGGTACTTGAGGTATGTTCAGGTTTGTAAGGTAAAGTTGCTTTTTAAACTGTTAAGAATAGTAACCAATTATACAAAAGCATAACCAGAAACAAGCCGCCTGTGCATTTTATTTCAATCCCAGCCCTATATACAAAGGATCATTGTCGATTTGAAAGCTGTACATGTAACCAAGCTTTAACTTGAGACGTGGTGCCTGTAAATGCAAGGCAAGCTCCTTTTGTGATTTACCTTGTTTCATATCTATATTGAAATCCATTTCTGGGGTTTTAAACGCAACGTCTGGTCTATGATGAGAAATCATGCACCACGCTGATGTACTTGTGTGATGCAGAACCTACCAAAAAAATCTGAGACTGACAGGCGTACATTTTATTTTTTTTCCCCTACTGTAGACAGCATTGAGTACTGATCCTGTATTTAAAATGATATCCTATGAATACATGAGTAAGGAAATCTGCTTGAAGGCTGTGTGACTGCAATAAGCTAGTATCCCTTTGCAAGTAGTTAAATATGACTAATCAAAGATTTACTGCGACCTTGATGTATGAAATCCACAAATACAGAAGTTGGAAGAGGAGGTTCTGTATAACGAGAGGGTTCTTCAGTGAGCAGTGTGTGTCAGGCGCTGCTGTAACGCTGGGCTGTGTGTGTTTGCAGGATGAGAATGACGACGATGATGACTGGAACCCCTGCAAGGCGGCAGGCGTGTGCCTCATGCTGCTGGCGACCTGCTGCGAGGACGACGTCGTGCCCCACGTGCTGCCCTTCATCAAGGAGCACATCAAGCACCCTGACTGGAGGTACCGGGACGCCTCAGTCATGGCTTTCGGATCCATCCTCGAGGGACCGGAGCTCAACCAGCTCAAACCGCTCGTCATTCAGGTGAGCGACGAGGGCTGGAGCCGTGAGCTCCAGCGGTGGTTCAAGCGGTTTATTACATGCGAGTGACTGGAGTATCACAAGGAGGAAACTGATTATTTGGATGATATTAAATCCTGTTTCGTGCACTGACTCTTTTGTTTGTGGGATGCATATGTGCCTTAAAGGTTAATAGTGTGTTGATTTGAATAGTTAAATGATGCATCTTCTCAACGGTCATTTGATCATATTTTACACACCATGCAAACTAGCCCATCTGTACAATAAACTGTATTGCAACCTCCATGCTGTGATGCATATCAAACCAAACAACTCCTTAAAATCTGTAGGTGTTTTAAACAGAACGTCCTGGTCTATGATGAGAAATCATGCACCACGCTGATGCACTTGTGTGATGCAGAACCTACCAAAAAAATCTGAGACTGACAGGCGTACGTTATCTCCCCCTCCCCCCATCCTTATATCCATTATATCCTATGAACACACTAGTAATCATTTATTTGATCTTATTACACCATGCAGTGTAACCCATCAGGACCAGAACATGTTGTCTTGTAGCCAGTTTACAGATGTGTGCTTGGAACCCGTTGCACCTCATAGGAATATCATACAGTTTTAAAGACATGCACCAAGAGGTTAAATACTTGTCTACTTGACTTTTTTTAGTAGTTACTAATTTATTAGTTCTACCAGTCTCTCTTTTTTTTTTTTTTTTTTAAAACCTGTGCATGGATTTTTCACTGCGCCTCTGCAGGCCATGCCCACGCTGATCGAGCTGATGAAGGATCAGAGCGTGGTGGTCCGGGACACCACTGCCTGGACGGTGGGCCGAATCTGTGAGCTGCTCCCTGAAGCCGCCATCAACGAGGTCTACCTGGCTCCACTGCTGCAGTGCCTGATCGACGGGCTGGGCGCGGAGCCCAGGGTGGCCTCCAACGTGTGCTGGGTAAGGGGCTAGACTCTCATCATACACCCTTTAAAACTCTACTCTATGCAGAGCAGTGAGGGCCAGTTCCACAAACCACTTCTGGGGGTCTGCTAAATCTGATTTTAATTCTACGTCAGAAAATCAAGTAAAAGATTAATGAATTGTTTTTAGACTATTTTGACACCCCCGTTTTATTCCAGGCTTTTTCCAGCTTGGCAGAAGCTGCGTATGAGGCTGCTGATGTGGCTGATGATCAGGAGGAGCCAGCCACTTACTGCTTATCCTCCTCGTTTGAGCTGATTGTACAGAAACTTTTGGAGACCACAGACAGGTATGGGGAATATTGCGGTGTGTCCATCTCGTCTTGCATAGAGCCTTGGCTGCTAAAGATGTTTATTGGCAGGTGTAACAACCTTGTGTTACTGGACTTCACTGTTTTCTTTTGCCTGTCTGTGACTTATCCAAAAACACTGCAAGTTAAAATGTCATTCTGTCCCAAAGGAAAACCTCTTTTCTTTTCTATACATCTGGTCTATGAGGAGAAATCATGCACCACGCTGATTCATTTGTGATGCAGAACTTACCAAAAATAAATCTGAGACTGATGATTCCTTTTCCCGATCATGTAAAAGCTTTTGTATTAATGTCAAGCCCTTTGCAGTGTTGCTGTTCAATCTTTTCATTTTTGTAATTTTGCTGGAGTCCTTGTACATATCTTAAAATAGTTCCCTGCTTCAATTTAGGAACAATACATATGGGATGGAGACTAAAAATAGTTTTGAGCAGCACGTGAAATGTGTAAGCTATTGCCAGCAGGGAGGGGATGTGTAATGTAAAACACACTTTGCCAAATTGTTGCAGGCCTGATGGACATCAGAACAATTTGAGGAGTGCGGCGTATGAAGCCCTGATGGAGATTGTGAAGAACAGTGCGAAGGACTGCTACCCAGCTGTACAGAAAACTACTCTGGTCATCATGGAGAGGCTGCAGCAAGTGTTGCAGATGGAGGTACGGACAGGGAAAGCAGCGTCTCGTGATTTTAATCATTTTTAGAAATACCGAAAAGCATAATCCAATAAACGTTTCGACTAAATGTTGAATCGAGATTGGTTCGTCTTCACATGTGCTATGATAAATCGTACAGTGAAGAGGAGACACTTATTGGTCGGCTGACGACACGCTTCGGAGGACAGCATGTGTTCGTCTTTGCTGCTCCCGAGTCAGCGTGGGGGGTGGTAGCGGTGAGCTGAGCCTAAAAATAATGGATTATGCCAAATTGGGAGAAAATAATAAAAATTGCCCAGTTGAGTTCCCGATGACCGTTCCTCCTATTGCTCAGAGTCCTGGCAAGCAGGATTTTAGGTCATCGCAGATTATACTTTGGTCTTTTTCACTTGGGGTTTGTGAAGCAGTGGGACTGCTCCTCTCTACCCTGAATTTTGCAGGACCAGACAGTTATATCCAGAGTTTATTAATAAATCTATAAGACTTCAGATTTATACCAAACTTTTTACAGAAGGTGAATGGGATCTAGTTGGTTATTAACTGGTTTATTTCATGGTTTTAAACCATTTTTAGATAAATACGTTTTTAAAGGACGAAAACAATAACCTTCAATGAACTACACCAGGCCACTAAATCCCATATCACTTTGGAAGTGTTAATTTTCTTGGCTCTGAAGAAAGCAATTAGTCTGTTTTGAAAATTGATTAGAAAAAATGTAATTTTGCTTAATTATGTAAATGGACCAGTGATCGTTTGGAGTGGATTAGAAGTGGCCTAGATTCAAATAGCTTTACCAGCACACTGAAAGCTGCGATTTTAAAGACCTCTTTGCTATTTATTTTTACATTGAATATAACATCTTGCTGCTTTTCCTACAGTCTCATATTCAAAGCACATCCGACAGAATCCAGTTCAACGACTTGCAGTCTCTGCTCTGCGCCACGCTCCAGGTAAGACCACACTTTTGAATCCGTGTGTGTGTGGGTCCCCCCCCCAAATAGAAACACTGAAATGGTCTAGCCCAAACTAACATCCTAAACTTCCCACCTGGGCTGGCTGTGCTCTGCTGGTTTATAGTCCCCTATCTGTGTGTCGAAAAACACAACCTAAGTTTTAATTACGTGTTTGAGAAACAAATCTGAACAAAAATGTCATTCCTGCCCAAAGGAAAACCTATTTTCTATATCTTGATGTCTGGTCTATGAGGAGAAATCATGCACCACGCTGATGCATTTGTGATGCAGAACTTACCAAAAAAAAATCTGAGACTGACAATTCGTTTGCCCATGCATGTACATTTTTTTGTATTGATGTCAAGCCCTTTCTTTGCAGTGTTGCTGTTCAGGCTTTTCATTTTTGTAATTACTAGAGTGCTTCTACAGATCTTAAATTTAGTTCCCTACTCCTAATTTAGGAACTGTATATTTGGGATAGAGACTTAAATAGTTTGGAGCTACACATCAAATGTATAAGGAGAGTATGTACAATGTAAAACACATTTTGCTGAATATAGGGCTAGCACAAGCTGTAACAATGTTAACTTTCCCACTTTGTTCTGCAGCTAACATGCCTCAAGCCTACCCTGATGGCAACATCCTGCTTAGGGAGCAGTTTAATTTCTGCCCTTCATACTTCTATAGAGGTGCCCTGTTAGATAACTGATACTGTCTGGCATCATGTACTGGTCTTCTTTTGAGGTGCTTAATACTTTTGATAGTGTCTAATGAATATAAATGTTTCCTCTGTAGTTACTTTTGCCAGACGAGCCCCCATAGGTTTTATACAACGGTCAGCCTCAAATTTCAACCTATAGAAATGGGACCAAGCTGAGACTTTTTTTTTTGTTTTGTTTTAGCCAGACAGTCAGGAAGCTGGCTTCAGTAAACCACCGCTGGTTATTTGGTCCTAGTTTTGCCAACGCTGCTTTCCTGATCAAGCTATTTTGTGTGTTATTTTTTATTTTGATGGAGGAAAGAATCATTCAGTAAAAACGGCTGACAGATCTGAACGTATATTCAGTGTGTGGGTTTACTGAATGTACATCTAGCTGAAGCTTCAGTGACATCCGTGTAGTGCAGTGTAGTGGGGCTGCCTGTGGTTTCGTAGGTGAGCGTAACGAATCATTGACAGTGGAGGGGAGGCGCTAATTGCTTGTGATCGATTGCCAAGGAATTGTTCAGCTGCTTGCTACAAAACTGCAGTAAATATCGGGGAAACGTCCGAAAAAACACCCATAATCGCTGCCCTTCGTTTTTGTGACCTGAAGGGCCTATAGGGCCATTCTTCCAGGTTTTAAGTTAAAATTTATATAATGAATTTTAATGAATGAGATTTGAATTGGTTCAATTGCACAATTTAGAACAGAGTTGGAACAAAGTCCAGGAGTGGTATAGAGATTTGAGATCTGCTGTTATCGATGCAATGTACGGATTTGCCATTTTTCCCCTAATGAGATTGTCCACCCCTTGTGTTCTAGAACGTTCTGCGCAAGGTGCAGCACCAGGACGCCCTGCAGATCTCGGACGTGGTGATGGCGTCTCTGCTGAGAATGTTCCAGAGCACCGCGGGCTCCGGGGGGGTGCAGGAGGACGCGCTCATGGCGGTCAGCACTCTCGTCGAAGGTGAGCAGGCTTAACCCTCCATTGAAATCCATTGTTTGTCAGATAAAATGTACAACGTGTATCCCGATGACCGTTCCTCCTGTTGCTCAAAGTTCTGGCAAGCAGGATTTTAGGTTATCGCAGATTATTCTTGGTTCTTTTCACTTGGGGTACTGAGGCAGCAGGGTTTGCCTGTCTTTACTTCAAATTTTGCGGGACCAGACAAATCAATTTTTCAGTTATCGTTTTTATACGCAGTTAGTATAAAGTACATGGAAATGCAACTAATAGCATTTATTTCTCTCTCGCAGTGTTGGGCAGTGATTTCTTGAAATACATGGAAGCCTTTAAACCTTTCCTAGGTATTGGGCTGAAAAATTATGCAGAATATCAGGTAAGATTCCATTTAATTGCACTGCTCAAAGAGCCTTTTATTAAACTAAAGGCTGATTTTCAAAGCTCAGTAAAAAGATCCCAGTTGACAGTAAGGCTGGATTTTCTATTATAACACAATGCATACAGTGAATGATTTTGGTCTCTGGGGATGTTTCTGTGACTTGACTGTCAAACACTGGCGACGTAAAGGAGTTTAATTGCCACATTACAGCCCGGTGATTTGGAGGTTACTTTGAACGTGCGGAGAGTTAAAACACTGAAGTCTGATTGCAATTAAAATCTATTGCTCCTAGAACTCGTCTGTCTGTAATATATAATATATATTGTAAACTGGCCAGCACCACTCCCGGTTCTTTGCCCCTTTAAAATCAGACCCAGGACGCTGGAATGGATTTTTGCTGTGCTGACGCGCTATTTTTTTTAATAAACACAAAAACAAAATGAACAAAACAAACACCTAGCTCTTTTCGAGCACTAACTAACACACAGGAACCTAACTAGCACAGGACAGCTAAGCCGTTTACTTGTCAAACAAAACCAACTTTACTCAAACCACGCAGGTTCACACTGCACGTTATTTCCTCTTGACTGCTAGGAAGCAGAGCACCTCTTCTGCCTCCTTCTCCACAGCAGCCCTGAGCAAACTGCTTTCTTTAAATACTCTGCACCTGGTTCTAATTTAATAAACATCAGGTGCAGGGGATAATTAAGTAATAAAACAATTCAAAAATTAAAATTAAACAATAGAGCAAAACAATAAAACTAACAAAAAGGTGCCTGCGCACATGTCCTATGCAGGGAGGATTTTAACCCCGCTCCCTGCTGTCTTACAATATATATACACACACACACTCTGTTGGAACAATTTCAAGAGAGAATGGGCGTTCAATTAATTTTCCATGAAATTACTAGAGCAGTGCCTTCACTGTGTTTAACCTTGGTTACTAATAATGGGATGTCAATAGCTTTGAGCAAGATGCAGCTTTCACGTCAATCTGTTTTGAAAACAATGTAGTGTACATAGTTTGAAATTGTAATGCATTTTTTGTAGGTTTCGTTCTCTGGGTTACTAAGGCTGCAAGCCTGTGCAGTGTGTTTTTGAAATTACTCTTTCATCCACTAGGTTATTTACATGCCTTTTGTGTTCTGATTTCTAAAGACACTATTTTAATCTTCCTGTTTTTGTCTGGAGGTTTGCCTTGCTGCAGTGGGGCTAGTCTGTGATCTGTGCAGAGCTCTAATGACAAATATCTTGCCGCATTGTGATGAGATCATGCAACTACTGCTGGAAAACCTGGGGGTAGGTAAAAGTGATTGGGTACTGTTAGTGGGGTCCAAGGCTGTCCTTGGATCGGGTCTTGTCTAAACTTTGCAGATGCAACAGCATATTCGGAGGAGTAAATTGTGGCCTGGCTAATTATCCAAAGTTGAATCCCCTGGTAAATGTTACGCCTGCTCAAAGATGTTTTAGAGCAGGATTAAGTGTTCTAATGAATTAAGAATCTATTTCAAATGTCTACCCCGATGACCGTTCCTCCTGTTGCTCAAAGTCCTGGCAAGCAGGATTTTAGGTCATCGCAGATTATTCTTGGTCCTTTTCACTTGGGGTACTGAGGCAGCAGGGTTTGCCTGTCTTTACTTCGAATTTTGCGGGATCAGACAAATGCCGTTCAGTTATTGCAAACAATTTACCAGACAGCTGTCAGTTTTTAGTATTGATCTCTTCCTTCCCCTCCCACCCCTCTTCTCCCTCACCCCTCTTAGAATGAGAACGTGCACAGGTCTGTGAAGCCCCAGATTCTCTCTGCGTTTGGTGACATTGCCCTGGCCATCGGTGGAGAGTTCAAGAAGTACCTCGATATTGTGCTGGACACTCTCCAGCAGGCCTCCCAAGCACAGGTCGACAAGGTGAGAGGAGCTTACTGACAGAATCAGACTCCTATTGCATAGCAGTTTCACCCATTCCAGGTTTTACTACAAGCTTGATTAGCCACAGTGTACCGGTAACAAGCTCAGGTAGGTGTGGCATATTAAACACTAATAAAACCTGGAATGGATCACACTGCTAAGCAACATGAGTTTTATTTCTGTCCCTGGAACAGATTCAAATGCCCAGGCGACCATCCCTCCTATTGCTTTCAGTTCTGACATTTTGGGTCATCGCAGATTATGTACTTTGTCTTATTTTTCCCCCACATGGGGTAGGACTGCTTATCTACATTGAATTTTGCGGGACCAGACTTGTGTCAAATTTGTTATGAAACAATTTTATACACAAACGCATTAACACATTTGGAATGCCCTCTAGTAGCGGCAGCAGAACCCCCCCCCCCATTAGAATTTTGACAGTGGTGTACATAATCCTAAACCATGATCTGTCTAGTTTAGCATTGTCTGTTTGACTTTCCTTGCAGACGGACTATGACATGGTGGATTATCTGAATGAATTGCGGGAGGGGTGTCTGGAGGCGTACACAGGCATCATTCAAGGGCTGAAAGGCGACCAGGAAAATGTGCATCGTAAGTGCTGGAGTCTCCTTTTAATCCAGCAGTGACGACCGTTCCTCCTATTGCTCAGAGTCCTGGCAAGCAGGATTTTAGGTCGTCGCAGATTATACTTTGGTCTTTTTCACTTGGGGTTTGTGAAGCAGCGGGACTGCTCATCTCTACCTTGAATTTTGCAGGACCAGACATGAATGTGTTAAACTGCCGGACGTCTTACTAAAAAAATAAATAAATAATATATCTATCTCGGAACCTGCATTTATATAAAACGCTCTAAATTTATTAATCGATTAAAAGCACCTGTCGAATGTTGATTTTCTGTAGTAAGTAACTTTCTTTTTTTTTCCCCTCTGTAGCGGATGTCATGTTGGTGCAGCCTCGCGTAGAATTTATTCTTTCCTTCATTCACCACATTGCTGAAGATGAGGATCACTCCGATGGAGTAGTGGCTAATGCTGCTGGCCTTATAGGGTAAGGTGGGGGGGAGGTGGATGCCACTTCAGATTTCTTTTATGGAGCTCAACCCAGGGCAGACCCAAGCGAGTAGGCAACTTCTTACAAGTACAATTTATTTTCTGATAACCTTCCCCCCTCCGATTTGCTGAAAGTCCTGGCAAGCAGGATTTTAGGTCGTTGTACGTTATCTGTCACTTGGGTTATTCGGGGCAGTTGGACTAATCCTCTGTACCTGGATGTTTATTGGCATAGATTTTTATACCTTTTCCTGCATGGTAACCTCAAATGGGGATGAATAAAAAAAAAATTAAAAGTTCTAGTCTTTTATATAGGGGAATAAAATTGAAATTTTAAATGGAAATAGTGTTTTAAATTACAAATTTGTCAAACCTATTTTGTAAAAATATTTAATGCATGAAAGGGATTAGTGCTCTGGCTTAATATTTGTGTAACACCACATAACAGAACTCCTAACGTGTGTGTCTTGTGTTCCCCGTAGTGATCTGTGCACAGTGTTTGGTAAAGATGTCATGAAGTTAGTGGAGGTGAGGCCTATGATTCATGAACTGCTAACCGAGGGGAGAAGATCAAAGACGAGCAAAACTAAAACTCTCGCTACATGGGCTACAAAGGAGCTTCGGAAACTAAAGAATCAGGCTTGGTAAGCGTGTGTTTATTTGACCTTGTATTTATGAAACGCAATACATTGGGAGCAGCCATGTTGCTTCATAGTTGAATGAAACCTGCTAAAATACTGTTACGTTAACATATTGAATTGCATACCACTTCGTTCAATATATGGGAAACCTACAATGTAAAAATATGAAGTTTCTATATCTAACAATACTATTATGGCTTCTGGTGCTTTTGCGACCTCATTGTATAGTTTCTTTTAATTATATGATGGATAAAAGGTCAATTTTATTTTATAAATTTGCAATCTTAATTCTGCAACATGTATATGATACTTTTGCAACACAGTATTTTTTCTCTTTCAGATTTCATACCATTGGAAAAATGTCTTGAGAGAACAAAAATCAAAGCTGAAGTGAGGAGTGTGCACGGATGAGTGTTTGGGAATGTGAGAGAATGAGTGAGTGAGGCTTGCAATCACACCACCTTCTGAATACTATTTCAGCAGCAGCCGTCATAGCCTCGGCAATGTGTCCACTCACTGAAATGCTGAATTCAGTCGAAAAAGTAACTGGACAGCTGCAACCGGCAACAGTTCAAGAACGAAAACGAAAATCTTCAAAACAAAAAGGTTGACCAAAACTATAAATTTAACAGCCAAACTTGGAGTTAAAAATTTAAGCCGGTCGTACAGAAGCTCTCACTGAAGAATGGAAATCCTGGATTTGAAAATATAAAAACTTCAAAGTAGTAATAATAAAAAAATGGAAGATTTTTTTTTCTAAATGGAACTTGCTGCTGGAGTTCAAGGAAGCTTAAACAAGAAAATTGGATTCCCTAGCCCAGCTTCTGTAACCTTTCTTTAAACCATTGTGCTGTTTTATGCATGAGAAATCTTGCAAGCTGGTTTGTGAGGGTTCGTTCCAGTTGAGAGAGAGAGTGCGTGTGTGTGAGTGAGGAGGTATCTACTTTCTTCACATCAATATAAAATTAAAAAAATAAATATACTTCGCAAATAAATAAGTTGGCGAACGCATTTCAGAAATGATTGGGTCCAGTCAACTAATGGCAGCACAAGAGAAATTGAAAAACTAAAGTTGCTTTTCTTGTTCTGTAGGAGAACCGCTGACGAATGTTCAGAGCTTCCTTTTTAAGGTTTAAAGCAAGGTTAATAACCGGAAAGGAAAACTATTCTTTCTCTGTCTAGAAATATCAA
Organism: Acipenser ruthenus; assembly: GCF_902713425.1. Classification (NCBI taxonomy): domain Eukaryota; kingdom Metazoa; phylum Chordata; class Actinopteri; order Acipenseriformes; family Acipenseridae; genus Acipenser; species Acipenser ruthenus. Next base: position 1,166,756 of record NC_081221.1, read on the forward strand.
ACTGTGAATTAAAAAGTGTTCTAATGATAGCTACAAAATACAAAATGCCCTTAATTAGACAGATAGCACTTTGGAAATGACCCCAATTAATACATCGTCAATCCAAACAAAAGTAATGTGCCAAAGAATTTGTTAAACAATACAAAAAAAATCAGGTAATATTTTGGATTGTGCTGTAAAAAAAAAAAAAAAATAGATCTGAGAAGAATCTTTCCCTTTTTGGAAATAGCATTGGCCTTTCTGTGCTTTTTTTAGTTTTAAAATTGATACATTGTGCTTTTGGTCTCTTACTGCACTAAAAAAAGGAAAGAATATTACCGAGCTTGTGAAACGGGAGGCACTTTTTTTTTTTTTTAAGTTCTGTTTTTCCATTGCCATTGAAAAAAAAAAAAAATTAAATGGTATCTAACATTCCCCAGCACTTTTTTTTTTTTACTTGGTCTTTTAAACAAACAAATCTTAAACATGTAATTCTATTCCAGTTTTTTTTTTTTATTATGAAATACGTTTTGGGAGTGGATGGCAAGGGGGAGATGGTCAACTCAGTCTTTTAAAGACACACCTGGCAACTTAAGACTGCTAATATCTTCCGATCTTTGGCCAGAGCCAGTTTTAGTCCCACTTTCTTTATTAAGGAGGAATCATACAGCACCCTATAATTCTGGGGATATGAAATGTGAATTTTTTTTTTAATTGTATTGAATGTCTCACTAATTTAATGCATTGAAGGAATGGCAAACTGCATTGGTAGCTGGGGGGGGGGGGGGGAGTTTCATTAGTCGAACCTTTTGGCAAAGAGATTGATTGATTATACATTTCAGCCCCACTTCCTGACAGTTAATGTCTTACACAGAATGGTGATTGCTATGTTAAAATACTCACCATAGCCACATGTACAGCATCACTTCCGAACGGACAAGTCTAAAACCATCTCTTTTTGCCACGTGGCTTGTATACTCCAAATAACCCCCATTCCTGATCCTGGGTTTTTAGAATGGGCTGTGATTTTAGTTTTGCACTTCTGAAGAGTAGTTCTATTTTATCATGACTTTGCTGGCGTATATAACGCATTACTCTCATGTACATTTCCTCCCAGCACTTTGTGACTGTCCCTCTTCCAACACTCAAGGTGTTAATTTCTTGATCAGAGAACTGGCAGGTTTACATTTCTTCAAAATGCAATAAATAAATAAATAAATAAACAATTCCTTCTGAAGTAGAGGCAAACAATGTACAATTTTATAAAAGGTCTGTTTTAGGATCTAAAGGGCGGACGTTGCCTTGTTTAGTCTTGCCGAATCTTAATGGGTGCTGCAGGTTGCTTCTCTTAAACGAAAGTGTAAAAAAAACCTTTTGTAGGGGTGAGCTGTTTTAAAAGCTCTCCTCTACCAGTTGTGAGCAGGCAGTTCATTCCTGTCTGCCCATTTTTTGTCTCAGTTTGTACAGGGTATGAGACGTGTGCCTTTTCAGAGCTGGCTTGTGAATGCAGTGCGTTGGGGGAGATTTACTAAACCACTTTTGCAGGGAGGGAAGCACTTGTCTAGTGGGTTTTTGCACAGTGGCAAGATAGGGATTGTTGTCCAGCTCCCAAATCGGATTGATTACTCCTAGGTATATTTAAAATATATGTGTATATATATATATATATATATATATATATATATATATATATATATATATATATAAATTTTAAATATACTTTTTTTTTTTTGCCTTTGGTTATTTTGTACTTTTATTGGGGGGTGGGGGGGGAGAGAGAATCTTCTGCAAATGGGGGAAAGTCTGACCATTCCTCAGTGCTACCTGTTTGTCTGTCCTGTGTGGGATTTCGGCTTTAGAGCAAACAGGAGAATAAAGTACACTGAGATACTAACTACTGGAATCCTTGTGTTTATTTCTTTGGTTTACACAGGGCCATCATTTCAAACGTTGACATGGGCAAACACTAACGCTGGGATTCAAAGAGGTTTTGTAAGGGTAATAATTGCATACCGGAGACATGGTTTGCTTATTGGCTAGTTCTTTGCAAAACAGGCGTGAGGAAAGAGGAGTGTGACCATTCAACTAAAACGGGACAAATCTCTTAAATCCTAACTTTACTTGTTTCGGACACCATTACCAGTGGGTATAGGATCCATGAATAGATGTAGGTTTCTGGGTAGACGTTTTGCATAACCCTCTATAAAATTAACTCATTTTTGCTTCGTCAAGTGGAATGAAACCTGCTGAATAATGCTACCATATTGAATAGTTTTCCCATGTGCTTTAAAAGTATGGTCTTGGAAGTTTAACCAAATAAAGGGTTAGTGTGTGTAACATGGCAGCTGGTTTCACTGTATTACAAGGACAGCCAGCCTGCTGATTTGAAGACTCCACTGTAGCCTTTATCTATAAGAGGGTCAGTCCCTGCACTGGCTTGAGAACGCGTTGCATGCTGATTCCGTCTGGCGGTCCTGAGTGTGTTTTTCCTGGCAGACTTGCATGCTCCTTCAGCTTCATTGGTCAGGAGAACCTGTTTTAAGCACGAATGCGTTACTTTTTTTTGCTGCTTCTGCAGTGTGCGATGCACAGGGATCCGATGAAATGCCTCTTAGAATTACCTGTATATTGCAGATGTACTTGAAATGTGTTCAGGGTTTTCAGTCATCCATTGGCAAGTATGAAACTCATGTCTTTTTATCCTAATGGGCCCTTTTCACAAATGTATGAGGCCTTAAGTAATGTTTGGCATAAACACATCGAATACCAAGGGGAATGTTATTTCTATACTTTTATTATATTTTATTAAGCATGTGGCAGTGGTCGTATCTGAGAATTCAATGCATGAATATGCTACCGCTGTTAAATCTGCAAATTAATTAAATTGTGCTTGAGGGTCTAGTAAACAAGGGAAATCGTGTTGCCTGTCCTGGCTTTTTACTCGACGCTGTTCCAGTTTGATTGGTCTCTTCTATGCTGTCTGGCTCGGGCTGCAACATAAATGTGCCAGTTTGACGCTAGAACTGTGTCCCTTGATTTAATGAACGCATCTAAATATCAGTACGGAGTTAGAATTCATTCCCCTCATCCTGAAATACCGACCCCTGTCCCTCTACTTAATACTGTACTTGAAGTGTTGTGCTTGCTCACCACTTGCCTTTGTCTTGAAAACGTACACACCCGTTTACCAGGTCTCTCTCTCTCTCTCTCTCTCTCTCTCTCTCTCTCATTCTCATTAAATATATATATTATATTATGAGCCCGTTTGATATCACCTTGGTTAATATGCCCCGTTTGTTATCATGCATCACAGGTTCTTTGTGAAATATACCTCTCAATATCATCGCACAAACACGCTTATTGTCACGCGTGGTGCAGCTTGTCAAATGCTGCGTGTCCGGTCTTTACTAACTAACCACGGGATAGAATTAATTTTCTGCGCAACTAACAAACAATAATCGCCTCGGCTGATAAACTGACATTTTGTGCAGCCTGTCACATGCTGCGTGGGTGGTCTGAACGGGATACAGTTAAGTTACAAAACAGCAACGTTACCAAATTTCCTTAACAGTCTTATCATACAAAAACAAACCACAAAGTGCAACGCCTAATTGATCGCTCTCGTCAGTCGACAATGCAATGCTTTTTTTTTTTAAAGCTAATGACACAAACTCTCGTTTCGATTAATGATACAAGACGTATTTATCCTGTAGTGAACTAAGCATGTGTTTTAAAGGTAGAGAACGACTAAATGTACAGTATTAAAACACTGCTGTTTAATTCACCATTAGTTTAGTTTTTTTTTTGTTTTGTCGCACTCGTAATGTGCTTTCAGAGGCAAACGTGAAACCCGGTCTATCACGAATTATGCCTGCACGGCAATCTTGATATAAAGCGGATTCCTCTGTGTGTGTGTGCGCTTGCGCATGCGTATTATATACTCTGCATATAATGCGTAGTTCACAGCCTACCTCTGTAAAGCGCTTTATGATGGTGGACCACTATGAAAGGCGCTATATATATATATATATATATATATATATATGACCACCATCACAAGGCTGTGAACTGCATATTATAAGCAGAGTCACTTACAATAGGACATTGATTTAACATCTCAGCTGCAGGACGGAGCACAAGGAGGTGAAGTGACTTGCTCAGGGTCACACCCAGTGAGTCAGTCAGTGGCAGAGATGGGATTTGAACCGGTGACCTTCTGGTTACAAGCCCTGGACTTTAACCACTGAATCGCACTGCCAGCTTACATAATAGATAAATCTGTGCAGATGGTTTAAATAAAGCTTATACAACACACATATATAATATTATGGATTGAAATCTCATTGTGGGTTGTGAAATCAAGGCAGTGTGTATCTGCATATAAACAAAGCTGCTCTCCAAGCTCCGCCGGCTAGAATCCTTCTTGTGGGACTTGAAACAAAACCACCTCGAATATCAAAAAATAAAACTCCTATTATAGCCTGCAGTGCGTTCATTCTCGGTGAAGCTTGTTAATATTCCAATACCGTTCTGTATGAGGCTGCCGAAGAACAACACACACACACACACACGACTGAACTGTATTGTAGCTTCAGTGTTGAGTATGCACAGTACAGAGATGGCAACAACAAATACTTTGCAGTAAGATTAGGGTTTGGGATTGTATGGCGCATTTCTTTCTCAATTCTCAGCATTCTCTGTTCAGGGATACCAAGATATTTAGCGAGCCGAGTCAAGTTATCCGGCACAAACTCCCCTTCCCCAGCAGTGCTGCTTTCCTAGAAAAAGGGGAACATTTCGGGGGACCTTTCATCTTGCTCGTTAAAATATTGAGCATATCTTTAAAGAGGAGACGATTATCTTTTCAGGGATAATAAGTAAAGGGTTTGAGCGAGGGGGGAAAATGCGCAATACTATCCACAGACTCTTTGTTGTTGGGTTAGGGTGGGTTGGCTTTGTTTACCCTGACGCTTTAACGCAATTACGCTTTAACACAATGCTCTCTCTCTATATATATATATTTCAAACGAAATAAAACGGCTTAATCTGTCTAATTTGTTTTCTTAATAGACTGTCAAGAGTTCAGCTTCCTGAGGAACTGAGCAGATGTCTCTTCAGAGATAAGGGCGCTCTGGCAAGGTCCTGAACAATAAAATTACACACATTTAGAGGAGAGGGGAAAAAAAAAACGAGGTTACATTTCCAATTTTCTGAAGAGCGATTTGATTCCGACGTCGTCCAAGCTGCTGGCCTTGTGTTGCACTGCGCTTGAGTCTATCACCACAACAAGCGGGTGCTAATTAGCAAGACTTATTTTTTAACGCAACCTTTTTTTCTCTCTCTATTCTGTTCCACAGGGAATCAAATGAGAACATTGTAAATCCATCTCAGATAATCCCAAGAAGGGTTAATAACTGATCCTCAAATAGAAAGAGGAATTTAAAAAGAAGGTATTTACTCCAAATCGTCATTAAGCCTGAGAGAACACGAACTTATTTTAAGGAGACTAGGTTTCAGGCCACTGCATGGCACACTATTATTATTATTTATTTCTTAGCAGACGCCCTTATCCGGGGCGACTTACAATTGTTACAAGATATCACATTATTTTTACACACAATTTTCCATTTATACAGTTGGGTTTTTATTGGAGCAATCTAGGTAAAGTACCTTGCTCAAAGGTACAGCAGCAGTGTCCCCCACCTGGGATTGAACCCACGACCCTCCGGTCTAGAGTCCAGAGCCCGAACCACTACTCCACACTAGTAGTATGGAGTAGTCTAATATATATATATATATATATATATATATATATATATATATATATATATATATATATATATATATATATATATATATATATATATATATATATATATATAATAGTATGCTGTGATGGCAATACCCTTTATTCACACAAATGGTTTGGACTCAATTTTTATTCACTATGACTGAGAGTGTGGAAACAGAACAATCCGTTTCTTTGTAATAATAATAAAAAAAAACTAAAATACAATAATCTCGCTGCGTGTTTTGCATATTGCTGTAATAGTGGTGGGGGTCTGGTTACATAGATAATACTGTGTGTTTGTTTGTATGTTTAGTTCACGTTGTATATGTTCTGTAGCCTATACCATTCTCTTTGCACGCCCACCCCCGCGTGGGCTATGTTGTTAATTCCACGCCCCGCGACGTGGTACCTTATGATCTCCAGTCAGCGCCGAAAACTGTTCTACAGGAGAGAGGAAAAAAATAAATATATATTATCAGCACAGCTGAGTCGGCGAGTAGACGGCGTGGAATAGCTTTTCACTGAGTGCTACAGAATTAGGATCTGGGCTGTGAAGGGGCTTCAGCAGGAAAACGTGAGTATAGCGAGGCTGGGTGATTGATTTGTGTTCATTTAACTGGTAAAAAAACAAAAAAAAAAAATGCAACGAAACACGTTTAATTAGCAGCCCAGTTCTTCATTGCTACGGATATGGGGGTCTGCAAAATTGCCTGGGAACGTACGCTTCTTTAAAAAAAAAAAAAAAACGGTCGGCGTTTAGTTGAGTTAGTCCAGAAACGTGAAATACTTTGCCGTTGTTTATTCCAGTTGTGTATTTTTCAACAATGCTTTCAATTGTTAGATTGAGGGAAGGTGTCTTTTTAAAGGGGAAGTGTGCTTTATTCACCGCCGACACAGCACGGCGAAGGCGTTTTTCTGTGTTTACCGACAGAAAAAAAAACCCTTCAGTTCAATTCTATTAAAGAAACCGCTTGTTGTAATATTCTAGACTGTATGATTTTTATAGTGTATTTTATTTATTTATTTTTGATCATATGTGTGTTATTCTATACAAACTGGGACATACTGTAGCCGTTTCTGAATAGCGGCATTCAATTGCTCGGTCAATTTCCCCATAGCTTAGGAAACATTCTAGTACCTCGTATTATAGCAGCGTGATGGACCTCTTTAACTATATGCATTGTTATATAACTGTACAAAATTGAATGCATATGAAAGAAAAGGTTTTTAAAAAATGTACACCAAAGGTTTAAAAGATTTAAAAAAATATTTTATTTTCAGGACGTTTCAGGCAAAAACCCTTCTTCAGCCGTTTGAAAAGCCTGCATTGCGTTAAGTGCTAATGATAAAGCACACACGCGCCAACTTGTTTTTAACACTCAAAACTCAAATTATGTTTCTTGTTTGTAGGAGTGTGTGGGCGCTGTCAATCATGCTGTGTAGCCTCCCACCCTCGTCTTCCGATTTTACCGTATATACCGGTAGGTTGATATATACAACATACCCCTCACTAGCGACCTGCAGTCTAGCTGCCTTTATTATAAAACGTTAACACGCTCCCTCTCCTCCTTAGTAGACCCGGTGCACTCTCTAGTCACTAACTAGGCTCATTAACAACATCTCTGTCTTCTTCCAGCCTCTAGCACATCAATTTGCACAGATGGAAATAAGACTCCTATTGCACAGCAGTTATATCCGTTCCAGGTTTTACTACAAACTTGATTAGCCACAGCTTACAGGTAACAAGCTCCCCATGCCTGACCTTTTGGTCTCTGCCATCCAAAAATACCGTCCAATCAGCTCCAATGACCTCACTAATACCCATACCCCCTTTAGCAGTTCCGATGCCCTCATCCCAGTGAAGAGAATTGAATCAGTTGTCATACTGACCCTATAAGTTAAGGCACTTTGTATTTTTGCAGTCTGATTCAGGTGTGACCTGTTATGAATTTGCCGCAATATTATCCTTCAATGTGGCTTGATAGAAGGGTTTTATAAATCTGGCTTGCAGCCCCTGTGCAAAAAGCTCTTTCATTACATCGGTAGCAGTAATTTGTGTGTGGGATGTTTGAGTGTCAGCCCTGGTCTGCTTTCATTGTGAATCAGAGGGACGTTGAGAGTCGGGTTTCATTTTGCAAAGCAGCTGCTTTAGATCTGGCTGCCTGTGGGTTTATTGCTTTGCCAGGGTATTACTGTATCAGGATTTTCTTTACATTTTTTGGGGGGGCCATGATGATTCCTCTAGCTAAGACAAAAAAAAAAACCAGAACAGAACTGTACAGAAACGCACCTCCACCCGTGTACTCGGGTCTCGATGACGCTGGCACTGAACGAGTCCACTGTCTTTCTTTTTAATGCTGTGTGAAAGTATAGTTCATAGCTAGCCGTCTCAAAAGTGCTTCTCAAATCAAATAAAAAAAGGCATACAAAAGAATCAAATGAAACTGCAAAATAAAAACACAGAATGTAATTCGAACTCTTCCAAAAGCTTGAGAGAACAGGTAAGCCTTCAGCCGGGACTTAATCTTTGCCCGATGAGTCCAGAGCACGGTTCGTGACATTTCTTGATCCTGGTGCTACACAGCAGCCCTGAATGTGTCTAACTGACAGCCAGGGTTACAAAGATCGGAGCAGCTCAGATAGATGTGTAGGTCCAATGATATTATCCTTCACCTGTGAGCCAAAAACCCCGCACCCCGGCGTGATTCGGAACAGGACGTAAGGTAATGTAGTTGCACAAACCCTAGCAGAAATGCCGTGTCAGTCTACCCTGCGCTTCAATCACTTCTACCCCTTGGCCTCTCCACTCCGTGTGGATGCTGAGAATGCGGTCCCTTGGAAATCCCTGTCACGATGTTTGATGGCGTAGAGAGAGGAAAGTCATAAGTCAGGACGTTATCCCCAGTGCTCCTATGGACTAAGCAGTGCCTGTTTACTACAACAGACCCTTATAAAAAATGTACTCGGTAATATTGCATTTCTCCCCCCATGCTTACACGATGCATTTACCAGAGCTTATGTTTTCCAATGTGTTTAATGTGCTTTACCTGTCATACCTCTGTAGGCGTAACAATAGGGCAGCAGTGTGGAGTAGTGGTTAGGGCTCTGGACTCTTGACCGGAGGGTCGTGGGTTCAATCCCAGGTGGGAGACACTGCTGCTGTACCCTTGAGCAAGGTACTATACCTAGATTGCTCCAGTAAAAACCCAACTATATAAATGGGGAATTGTATGTAAAATAAATAAATAAAAATAATGTGATATCTTGTAACAACTGTAAGTCGCCCTGGATAAGGGCATCTGCTAAGAAATAAATAATAATAATAGTAACCAATGCATTACCATGCTTTCGCTATGGTTCACTTTTTATAAGGGGGATACTCTTGTGCATACGAGTATGATGATATTTATTTATACTGTTTTATTTGTCTATGTAATATGTAATATAGTGTATTATAAAAATGATTGTATAGGTTGCTTTGTAAGATACGCTCTGACCTCGAGTCCGGTATAAATCCGTTTGCATTTTACCACGCATATTGTCCAGCACCCAAAAATCAAAAACCTACAAAAACCTATTATTATACTTTTTTTTTAATTTATTTGGCAGACACCTTTATCCTAGGTGACTTACAGGTGTTACAAGGCAGTGCAGGTTTACAATGCAGGATTGATATATAATACATTATAGTTTACAGTAAGTGCAATTAATACTATTAAAATACAATATGAACTAGGATGCAGCAAGTTAGGATTACAACAAGTTACATCCACAATTACATAATAATAGTGCAAGGACAGTGCGTTAGCTGAGGGTCCAGTAACATGGTGCATAGGTCAGGGAAGTCCAGTGCAGAGTAGGAGAGGCAGATCAAGAGATCTGGCTGTTTCTGTGAGGATCATGCATTGTTTTCTATCAGGATTCAAATGCTTTCTGGTCTGTGTGGAGGATTGGTTGTTGCTTCTAGGTTAGACCTGGCTGTGTGGAACATTTCCATATATTCACGGGCGAGTCTCAGAGCACCGCATCGCTCCTGCTGGAGAGGAGACCAGGTCCTCAAGGACTGGTGAAGCTCCCTCCCTCCCTCGCTCGCTCCCTCCCTCGCTCCCTGTCTGAGCTACATGCAGAACACACAGAGAACAGGCCTACGCTTTAGAACTGCAAATAGCTTCTCTGCTGTTTTTTTTTTGTTACAGTACAGCATACTCACCTACACAATGTATTCCCTCATTTGTATCTTCTGGGATTCTCTGGAGCCGGCATGTGAAGCAGTTTCAAGCTGGAATCGGGTTGGGGTGGTTTTGATCGGATTCTGTTGCACATAATTTTCAGTAGCATTGAGCATTCCTCCAAACCCCATTGAGTTTGGCAGATTTATCTGATTCATTTAGGAAGTTTATTTTACTGCCATTTGTTCTGGGATTCGGAACATGTCGATTTAGAAAAGGTTACATTTCCTCGAGCATTTAAAAGTGGTAACATATGCGGATATATGGAAGATGCAAATAGCTTCATATGAGCCGGAAGGAGCCCACCCCCACCCCCACCCCCATATAAAGCAATAGAAAATAATTTTTTTGTGGCTCCCGAGTGGCGCATCAGGTAAAGGCACTCCATGTGGAGTGCAGGGTGCGCCCTATAGCCTGGAGGTCGCCGGTTCGAGTCCAGGCTATTCCACTGCCGACCGTGGATGGGAGCTCCCAGGGGGCGGCGCACAATTGGCCGAGCGTCGCCTGGGGGGGGGGTTTAGGTTGGCCAGGGTGTCCTCGGCTCACCGCGCACCAGTGCCCCCTGTAGTCTGGCCGTGCGCATGCGGGCTTGCCTGTAAGCTGCCCGAGAGCTGCGTTGTCCTCCGACGTAGCTCTGGGTGGCTGCATGGTGAGTCCGCGGGGTGAAAAAAAGCGGTCGGCTGACGGCACACGCTTCGGAGGACAGCGTGTGTTCGTCTTCGCCCTCCCGAGTCAGCGCAGGGGTAGTAGCGGTGAGCTGAGCCCTAAAAATAATTGGGAGAAATAATACAAATAATTGGTAACGACTAAATTTTCAAATATATATATATTCAGTACTTCATGCATGAAAGGTTTAAACCAGAAGTGTCTTTCACTGAGCTGTGGGTGCTCTGTCTGAGCATGCGCTTGGCTGTTTGAGAGGTTAGGAGGATGAAGCCCATGCAGCCCTATCGTTGGGTTAGTGGGTGGGTGTGGAAAGTGAAAGTGACTCATATATGCGGTAGAGAAATGAAACTCTTCAGGTTCTATCCAGACAGTGAGATTTGGCTGGCGTGCAGCTGTGTGTATAACACCTGCTAAGGAGTATTGAGAGTCAATATGATTCTGTTCTCTTCGCTGGGATGAGGGGGTATGTGGTGCTGGGGGTGTGTTTGGGATCTGGATATTGTTTCTGAGCCTATCGAAAGGGTATATCGTACATAACCACCAAGCCTGCAATAGTGCTGAATTTAGAAATACTAAGGCCAGCAGTGTGGAGTAGTGGTTAGGGCTCTGGACTCTTGACCGGAGGGTCGTGGGTTCAATCCCAGGTGCGGGACTCTGCTGCTGTACCCTTAAGGTACCTAGATTGCTCCAGTAAAAACACAACTGTATAAATGGGTAATTGTATGTAAAAATAATGTGTAAAAAATAATGTAATTGTATGTAAAAATAATGTGATATCTTGTAACAATTGTAAGTCGCCCTGGATAAGGGCGTCTGCTAAGAAATAAATAATAATAATAAAAGAAACCTTATAAATTCAGTGACAAACATTTTGCCTGGAAGTCTTTTTCAATGTCTTTGAATGTCGAGAAATACTGTACTTCTAGTTGAAATCATCAAATTAAAATGTATTTATCACGAAAGGGTAACCTGTCAGGCCTGGTGCAGTACTTTGGTATATATGGTGAATCAAAGTGAGATATTCCTGAATCTGTGCTAGCCTGCTGTCTTTAGATCTGGAGTACCTCTTTATCTTGACTAATTAAGCTAATAATTGGAGCTCAGTTGAAAAAAAAAAACAGAAAACCCTGTAACTCTGCAGGACCAGGGTTGGAGACATGATCTGGTGTAGAATAAAGTTTTTTGTTTTTGGTCGAAACTCCCCTTTTTAAAAGATGCAATTTGGGATGAAATGAACCAGCCTGGTGTGAAAACAACTGGTTAGTTTTACCCGTCCCGTATATTTTTATACACTGTTTTTTTTCCTCATATTTATTACAATCAAGGGAACTGTTCCATGAAAGAAAAAAAAAAAAGCTTGAAGAATCTTTGCAGTAAAATTAGGTGTTGCTATGCACACTGTGTGGTTTCACAGCAGAGGCCGCAAGACTTTCTTTTTCTTAATTGGATCGGTTTTTAAAAATTTTGAAATAGGCTTGACTTGGCGTTACAGAACACTGGACAACAGGGTCCATTGCCCAGGATATTGGGCATGTCGTAATTTGTTAAATCTGCTCTCTGTTTGTGTCTGCTGTCCGTGGTTATCCAGTTAATAGAGAAATTAAACCTGTGTCAGTCAGTCTCTCTTTCTCTCTCTCTCTCTTTAATGCCAGGAGGCTGGCACCTCCTGAGGAGGGCTTTTAAGAGCTTCAACGTGCCAGCCAGCTCCTCCGATCGCCCCTGGCGTCTCTCTTAACCCTCGCTACCTCGTCGAGGTGCGATGTCGCACAGCTAACAGTGCTTGTGCATACTCTGGTGTTTTTGCAGGTTTCCCCCATGCTTTTCCCATGGTTATACTATGCATTTACCAGAGCTTACACCTGGTTTGCCATGTTTATTTACCATACTTTGCTATTCTTTACAATGCTTTATTACACTTTACTATGCTTCTATTGTGGGGAGCTTTTATAAGAATTGTTATAATATATGCAAGGAGAAAACTATTATTACTATTAATAGTCACAGGTATGTTATGTAATACCTCTAAAAATACCAGACCCCCCCTCATTAAAGTTTCACAATCAATTCTCCACCCCTTTTAGCAGTTTAGGATAATTTTCGCTGCTTCCCTCATCATTGTGGAGTTGAACTTACTGTTAAATCATTTTGAAAAGGTTTTGAAACACTGTACCCTAGGAAAGGATTATGATTCACAGTCATGGGAAAAGCGGGTATCGGTAACAGTATTGCTAGTGTTAATAAGAAATAAGAAAATATAACTTTAAATATGTTCTGATCATCACAGGAGATTTGTTTCCTCTCCAGCTGGCTTCGTTGTATCACCTCTCATGGGACAGGCTGTGTGTGTGTGTTTTTTTTTATGTATAAACTTTTCCCTCCCCCTCTCTCTTTCCCTCCTCCCCCTCCTCTCCTCTCCTCTCCCAGGCTGTCTGTGATTCATGGACTCTCTGTTCGGTGGGGAGCTGGGCATGCTGACCGCAGAGGGACTGGCGGAGGAGGGCTGTGGGGTGGGCTGGGCGAGCGGACCCCTCAGAGGGGACATGTACCCCACCCCCCACTTCACCCTCATCACCGCCTACCAGGACATCAAGAACCGGCTCTCTAGGCTGGAGAAAGAGAACTGTGGGCTCAAGAGGAGACTCAAACTCTATGAGATCAAGGTGCGAGGCTGGCTCTGTGCGTCTGTGTGTGTGTATGCATGCGTCTATCTGTGTGTGTGTCAGTGTGTGCTCGTTTGTAGTGCTTGCTGGGTCAAAAGACTCCCCAACAAGGAAGGAAACTCTGACATGAGGACACAGGCCCTGTGATGTTCAAACAGATATTTCAAACAGAACAATGCAGCAGTATTTCTTTTAGCCCCTGTAGTTTTCATTATTGCATTATTGTGTTGACCCCCCCAGGCCCCCTGGACTTTAAGATTTAAGATTTAAACAGTTATAAACAATCGTGTGTGTGTGTGTGTGTGTCTGTGTGTGCACGCATTGCTGTCTGTGTGTGATGGTCACAGCCTCGCTCCCTCAAACACACACACACACACAGTCCGACTCCCTGACACTCCTCTCCATCTCCCTCTGCCCTTGCCCTGCAGTTCCCCATGATCAGCGACTTCAGTGACGATCGCAACTCCTACTGCTCCTTCGAGACCATGGAGACTTCACTGCTGAACAACAGCCTGCAACAGCAGCTCAACCGGCTTCGGCATGAGGTGAGGTGGGGGCAGGGGGCAGGGGGCAGGAGGCAGGGGGCAGGGGGTAGGGGGCGGGGTGATGATGTGTCATGCATCAAGCTAAACCAGCTGAAAGACCCTGGATCTATAATCGAGCATTGGTGTCCGTAAAAACAAGGTCCGTTATCGACAGGTAATGACCACCGCGGAGGGTATTACTGCATTTTTGTTGTATGATGCCTTTTTCTTGTGGTTATATCTTGGACTGGAATTGCTTTAGATGCTTGAAATTGCTGACTTTCGAGAGACGAGCAGCCAGGTCCGTACTGTCTGAATAAAGACCAGAGCCCTGCCTGCCACGCTCTCTTACAGCTCCAGAAAGGCAAGGAGAGGGAGGGGCATCTGGAGGATGTAATCCAGGCCTACGAGAAGAGCCACATGGAGAAGAGTAACCTGCAGAGAGACCTGGATCAGATGGTGAGGCAGAGCGAGGCTATGAGAATGCTATGGCATGGGGGCATGGGGGCATGGGGGGCATGGGGGGCGGGGCGGGGCGGGGCGGGTGGAGGGGACACAGTCCTGCGGGTTTAAAACTTTAAATCCTCATTGGCTAAAGACCTGGGGAAAAAAAAATGTTAGTGTTGACCAATTAAGAAAATGAATTGATTCAATTAAGTCATTGAGAACTTGGGTGGAACGAAAACCAGAAGACCCTGCGACTCTCCAGGACCAGGGTTGGCCACCCCAACTATAGTACCTTATCTGTACCTGGGCAACCTCACCTCTATAGCAGGGGTGTCCAACGTTGGCCCTTCCACTCCTGGTCTTTGTTCCAAACCCTGTTCTAAATTGTTTAACTGAACCAATTAAACCTCCATTCAAACCCTGAAGTCATTCATTATCTCAGTTTACCTGTTAAACAAATCTGGAGTGAAATGGCCCTCCAGGACTGTGATTGGACAGCCCCTGCTCTATAGTCTCCTATATTATACTATGGCAGTGCTGTCCAGGGGATAGCCCTTCAGTCACAATTGGCTCTTCTCCCTGACCTCCACAATATGGCTCTTTTGATTAAGACACGTATCCCCTCCAAGGCTCTTGAGGGGTTAGAAAGATTACAAGGGCTATTTCTTGCTCTTTCATTTGGTTACAGTCGTTTCTACAATCTTTTTTCCTATTAGTAATATATATATACACACAGACACAAACACTCACACAGAGAGCTTCATTCAAGTGCACTTACTTGGTATTGACAGCAGGTGGCAGTGCCGTTCTTCCTGCTACTAAAGTGGTACTGCAGCATTTTATTTTTGAAGTGCTGTACCAGACTGAAGTGCCCTATTACAAGTACTCTGGTAAACGATGCCATTATTTATTTATTTGTTGAATGCAAGTGTTTGTTTGTGTCTCTTGCAGACCACGCTGGCGGAGAAGCACGTGGAGCGCATCCGAAACGTGGAGCAGATGCTGCGGCAAAGAGACAGCTCCTTGCAGAACCTCAACACGCAGCTGCGCAGCAAGGAGATGCAGTACCTGCAGCTGCACACCAGCCCCTCCCGCCCCCGCAGTGAGTGACCCAATCTGGGCAGCCTTACAGGCCACTAAAACTATACATTACACACTCAGACATCTCCTCCTGTGAACCATTGCATGTTCATTGGATTTCATTCCCCCTTTGAACTATTGATAATTGAGATCCAGGACTCTGTTAAACTTTAAGAAACAGTAACAGCCAGTGAAAAACAACAGAAAATCTAATACACATGTGGTCGGAAGAGGGTATATTATTTATTTCTTATCCAGGGCGACTTACAATTGTTACAAGATATCACATTGTTTTTACATACAATTACATTATTTTTTACACATTATTTTTACACACAATTACCCATTTATACAGTTGGGTTTTTACTGGAGCAATCTAGGTAAAGTACCTTGCTCAAGGGTACAGCAGCAGTGTCCCCCACCTGGGATTGAACCCACGACTCTCCGGTCAAGAGTCCAGAGCCCTAACCACTACTCCACACTGGTATAACATTTTTTTTGTGTGTGTGTGAAATGTCATGCTGTGTTATTTGTTAAGGAACAGATTGCTGGTTTTAGAGTGTGGTGCATGACTTTTTTTGTGTTGTTCTCATGTACATTCAGTAAAGCTGAATATATTATTCTTCAGCTTCAAAGTAATTCAGGACTGAAAGGGTTAAATGCTATACTCACAGGTGTTAATTTAAGAAAGTGTGATTTTATAGCATATATCTATTTTTTTTACCTTACTAAATTGTATCCGTGCAGCATTTGTTCATACTACCTCTGTCTCATTGTCCCCGTCCCTCAGTGCTGGCCTGTCCCGCGATGACCCTGCAGAGCTCCCGCAGTCTGGACGCGGTTTCTGACCTGGAGCTGCAGCGGCTGGAGGCGGAGCTAGAGGAGGCACGGCGGGAGGCGGGAGAGGCGTGTCGCCGGGAGGCGGAGCTCAAGGGGGTGTGCGAGCAGATGCAGGAGGAGCTGAGACAGCGACAGGAGGGGCAGCGGCAGGGGGTAAGTAACAATTCATTTAAAAATAAATAAATACAAATATTTGCACTGTGCAGACTGTTTTTTTTTATGTCTTTTGATACATTGCATTTAGACTTTTTGCGTTTCACAAAAGTTATCATAACAGTATAGTTAAAGAGAAAATTCAAATAACAGGTAAGCCAGTCAAAAAATGCTCTATGAAAAATTACTAAGTAGCCTGTCCTCAAATGAGGGCAATGGCACTTAATGAGTTAATAAA
The DNA here is from genome assembly GCF_902713425.1 of Acipenser ruthenus. Classification (NCBI taxonomy): domain Eukaryota; kingdom Metazoa; phylum Chordata; class Actinopteri; order Acipenseriformes; family Acipenseridae; genus Acipenser; species Acipenser ruthenus. The sequence continues at coordinate 1,183,363 of NC_081221.1, forward strand.
ACCATTTCATATTTCATAAGACTTCATGATCTTTTTTTTTACTTGATTATATGAAGTATAGAGGATAAGACTCCCATTACATAGCAGTTTGATCCATTCCTGGTTTTACTATGAGTTTTATTATTTTTTTTTTTTAATAATTTAGTCGTTGCCAATTAGTTTTTTATTATTTTCTCCCCAATTTGAAATGCCCAATTATTTTTTAGGCTCAGCTCACCGCTACCACCCCTGCACTGACTCGGGAGGGGCGAAGATGAACACACGCTGTCCTCCGAAGCGTGTGCCGTCAGCCGCCCGCTTCTTTACACACTGCAGACTCACCGTGCAGCCGCCTCAGAACTACAGCGTCGGAGGACAACGCAGCTCTGGGCAGCTTACAGGCAAGCCCGCAGGCGCCTGGCTAGACTACAGGAGTCGCTGGTGCGCGGTGAGCCGAGGACACCCTGGCCAACCTAACCCTCCCTCCCCCTGGGCGACGCTCGGCCAATTGAGCGCCGCCCCCTGGGAGCTCCCGTCCACGGTCAGCTGTGGAATAGCCTGGACTCGCTGGTTTTACTATGAGTTTAATAAGACACACCTGAGCTTGCTATCTACACACTGTGGCTAATCAAGCTCGTAGTAAAACCTGGAATGGGTCAAACTACTATGCAACAGGAGTCTTCTTGCCATCCCTGGGACGTAATGTGTTTTGAATCTGGCTAGGCTATAAAGAGTTTGGTGCTTTAGACATCCTTTGGGTTTTGGGGGTGAGAAGTCTATCGATTTGAAGCTAATCTGTGTCCCTGCAGGAGATGACCACCCAGTGTGTCCAGTGTGACGTGGAGTGGATCAAGAAAGCTGGAGATGAGCAGTGAGTGTGAATCCACACATTATTCTATCAAATGTAAGGCTGCGGTGGTTACCAGTATTTCTACACGGCATTGCGGAAGGTAGTGGGTATTAGTTATGAGTATCTTTGCATTAGGAGTGCTGGACTGCGGCGTGGAAGGCAGTGGGTTTTTGTGGCTCAGTGGTTAGAGAACGCGTGGGTGTGCAGTTAGTTCAGAAAGCTTCACAGTACCAGCAGTTCCCGTGGCTGATGACACTATTGTCTTAGAGGCTCAGGTGGCATGTTGAAAAGTGCTGTTGCGTAAGGTTGGTGTTTCTGTCACCCATCGTGGCTTTGGTTCTCATGAGAAAAGGATGCGACACCAGTCTTAAAATTTCGCTTATCAGGTGACAAATCCCGTCCCACAGACGAGGTCAGAGTATCTCGACAGGTTGGATTGAAAAAAGAAACTCTGTGACGACTAAAATAGAGATGTGGGGGGGGGGGGGATGTACTATCACAAGTAAAGAAAACATCAAAGCCCTTTTGTGCTGGATAGATGGGTCATTACTAGCACCTTTCCAATGGGAATCCCTTTACAGAACAGCCAAGCAAAATATTTAAATTATTTGAAACTGTACCCACAGCAACGCATTTAAAAGTAAAAAGGAGTTTTTTTTTATTTTTTCCTCAGTTTTAGTTTTTGTATTTTTTTGCATCTGTACCACAGGTATTGAGGTGCCAGACATGGGGAGGAGGGGGGGGGGGGGTGTGTGCCAACCACCTGGCTAGAATGGGCATTTGTTACCTTTCACTTTGATGGCCCTACTTAAAAGGTAGTCAAATTGAGAAACCATCAAGCCCTTTTCCCTAGCTATGTAGGCGTTTTTTTTTTTTTTTAATAGTTGTAGTGCATAGCCTCATTTGTCTCATCGGTTAACGGTTTGCTTGCTAATTTCTTAAATTATTTAATTTGTACAGTATCCGACTGCGGTGGGACCAGAGTAAGGGCGGATATGTAAAAAGTTGTATAATATTTTGTTTTAAATACCATTATACACAGTTGTAACAATTATTATATTTTGAGATTCAGCTTTTATTAGGGAGCTCCCCTAAATCCCTTGTTTAGAAAGATACAGGGTATTAATGCTTGTGACGGAGTAGCCGTCTGCAGTGTGGGTGCGTGCATTCGCTGCTGAGTGACAGGCTGAACAGCTCATGTGACACTACCAGCAATGGTAGCGCACAGAGTACACACAACACAGTGTTATTATTATTATTTATTTCTTAGCAGACGCCCTTATCCAGGGCGATTTACAATTGTTACAAGATATCACATTACTTTTATGTACAATTACATTATTTTTTACACATTATTTTTACATACAATTACCCATTTATACAGTTGGGTTTTTACTGGAGCAATCTAGGTAAAGTACCTTGCTCAAGGGTACAGCAGCAGTGTCCCCCACCTGGGATTGAACCCACAACCCTCCGGTCCAGAGCCCTATCCACTACTCCACACTGCTGCCACTTTACCATACTTCTCTGTGATTTCCCATTCATCACTATGGGTTACTCCATTATGACCATGCTTGCCTATATCTTGCCTTCCCTACACCTCAAAAGTAATTTCTTAAATGCAACCTCCCAGACCTCTGCAAAGCCAGTGCACCCTAACCCAACTCCCCCCACCCCCCACCTCAATTATCAAACTAAGCAGCGAACCTTCACACATTTTCTAATTTTCAAACCTAAGCTCATTTGGTTACAACACTTCTATATTAAAAGCAGTCACACCTATGATATAAGGAGATGTATAATTCAGACGGTTCGGTATTCATTAGGGTGTGTTTTGGTCTGTGTGAGAAATATATTGGCGAGAAACAAAGAAGTGTGAAAACAGTTTAAGCACAGCAGAATCGGGTGTAATCGCCTCGTCGATAAATACTGCTCTTGGCAAACTCTCGCACTTCTGTAAAGAATTTTGAGAGTGCTTGTCGTGTGCATTTCCATTTTTCTGCTGGCCCATGGCTGACTGCATCTGGCTCAGTAAGTACAGTCGATTTCAAATTATTCTCGGCGGTTTAAGTGGATTACTGTTCACTCTGTGAATTTACAGAAAGACTTCTGTGATTCCCTGTGGTCAATGCAAAAAAAAAAAAAAATTCAATTTAAACTTAGATTGCAATGTTGATTTGTGTTGGTGTATTGGTTAAATCTATAGTAATGTAATGCATTGGTGATGCAAACTGATCCTGCTGTAAATGGATTTAGATATTGAAACGAGCAAGGCCTTGCGTTATTACAGATGTATTGAATTAGCTATACTAAGTATGGTAGAGTATTTACTAAAAAAAATCTTTTTTGGTAATGAAATTGAGTTTGCAGTTCGCGAAGCTGGTTCTGAATTGGTTTAGCAAAGTATTAGAGATTCATTTTCGCTTTTCAAAGCACTGTGAATGTTTTTATAAATTAAACGGTCATTAAAAAATGTATGAATGTACACATTTTATATATTCATAAACATTCGTAAATAGTTTTTTTTAATATCTTTTTCCTATTTTACAATCAAAACTGCGTTGTCCTTTTTATATTACATTTTTGTTTTAGACTCTTAATTGTTCGATTCAACAAACTAGCTTTTTTATCGTCGTTTTTCAAATTTTATAAATTAAAACCACATTAAATCTCTCTTTTTTTTAAAAAAAATTCATTTTTTATCAAATTCTGAATTAGACTCATTTTAATTCAGTGGTTTAACTGCTTATTTTCTATGTGTGATGCGCTTTTGGATCCTTGGATGAAAGGCGCTATAGAAATGTGACTTGTTGTATGTGGTTGATATTTTGAGAAGTTACTCAAGCATGCAAGAGAATGAGGCATCGAGGGAAAGTATCTCTCATGATTAAGAACATGACGTTTGCCAAACTTCAACTTTGGTTAAACAAGAAAGCCAACCGTGCAAGCACTTGAGTCCTCCTTTTTTAAAAATGGAAAATTTGGACAGTGTGTGATTTGAAAGGGGAATTAACAGACTCTTGATTCAGCTAGCCCTAGGAATACATTTTAGTTGTTACAAAACAATAACAAAAAAAAAACAACTACACAAGTATTTATTATTTATTTCTTAGCAGACACCCTTATCCAGGGCGACTTACAATTGTTACAAGATATCACATTATTTTTTACATACAATTACATTATTTTTTACACATTATTTTTACATACAATTACCCATTTATACAGTTAGGTTTTTACTGGAGCAATCTAGGTAAAGCACCTTGCTCAAGGGTACAGCAGCAGTGTCCCCCACCTGGGATTGAGAGTCCAGAGCCCTAACCACTACTCCACACTGGTATAACATTTTTTTTTGTGTGTGTGAAATGTCATGCTGTGTTATTTGTTAAGGAACAGATTGCTGGTTTTAGAGTGTGGTGCATGACTTTTTTTGTGCTGTTCTCATGTACATTCAGTAAAGCTGAATATATTATTCTTCAGCTTCAAAGTAATTCAACCACTGCTCCACACTGCTGCCCCATTTAGAGCTTAAAACACTGCATACAACGCATCGAGTTATCACAGTTGTTTAATTTTTTTGTCAGTTATTTGGCTGTGGGTAATCAGATTTAAAAACATATTTGTTTGCGTTGGCTTATTATTGGATTGATTGGCCAATGGCTGTCATTAATTGTTTAATTTTCTTTCTTAAAAAAAAATGACATCATCGTTTATTTCTGGTCTGGTATTGTGAATGTTCTAAGAACACTGAGACAGTTCTGAGGTGGCGTTCCGATTCTAAAAGAATGCGTTGTCTTCCAGGTTCAGTCCATGTGGGGAAATAAAGCCGTAAGTCTGTGAATCCCGGAAGTTTTCCCTTTCATCTAACGTGCTAGGATTGTACACGTTTATTATTTATGTGTATATGGAATGTGTTGGGGTTCTTTTAGTAGACTCTGAAGAAATTGTATGTTGCCTTTCTGTGTGCTGTAAATGTATCAGTTTGAAGTTAGGGATCAGCATGGGTTTGCATGGCTTCTGTCATATACAAGGGTTACACTTTTGTTCAATGGCTTTCAGCACCCCCTTAAAAATGGTTCCAGCACCAGTGCAGGTCGGAGGCTGGTAAACAGAGTGCCATCCTGTGAAAAGCAACTAGCTTTAGTGACTCATACGTAGCAGATTGACTTGAGTTTCTAATAAATAATAACATGTTTTCTGAAATTTGTTTTCGGGCGATCTGATAAGAAGATACTTCACACTCACTTCTGTATTTGACATCCAGTTCAGTCTCTGTCTCCCCAGGCAGATTGTTCTTATCTTCGATCTTATTTCACAATCTGCAACATGGCTATATTTAATTGCTGATAATTTCGATTCTGTACCAAAAAACTTCCCCATCATCTTTGTGTGTTACATAAAAAAAAAAAAAAAAAAAAAACTAAAAGTCAGTGATCATATTACAAACACAGATATACACCATAAACATGAGATCGTATTCAATCATATTCAAATCGTGTTTTTCAGTTGCTTTTTAAAAACAGTTTCCGTCATAATAGTTGTGATGGTTCAAGTGCTTTCATTTGAAACCAGTTTAATTGACTAACAGACAGTGACTTCAATTGATTGAGGAGGTCATTTTTAAAATTATATATATATATAACACACACAGACACAGACACAAATACGCACACACACAGACAGATCTATATTATCTGCTCTCAAGCAAACTGTGTGAAAAGTGTAACATAAACAAATCTAACCAAAACCTTTATTTATCCCGACGAGTGATTTGAGAACTGATTCTCATTTATGATGACGAACTGACAAGAGACTGATGCCACAGAATTAAAAAAAGTACACAAATTCAATCATAAAACCTAAAACTCCACATCAATTTAGCAGACTCGGCAGACGCAGATGCCAGTCAGAAATAAGTAGGCCCTACAGCTAAAAGCAACCTCCGATAAGAACTGCGTTCTAATTTGAACTTTTGCTGAAACTCATTCTAGGCATTTGCTATTACAAACTGAAATGAGTGTTGCTGTGTTTCATAGAAAGTTAGTGATGAGCTCTAAATACAAAAGCAAGTAACGGCCTGTGTGGTCCTGTGGTTGTAATCAGGAAGTCCCTGGTTCAAATCCCACCTCAGCCACTGACTCATTGTGTGACCCTGAGCAAGTCACTTGACCTCCTTGTGCTCCGTCTTTCGGGTGAGACGTTGTTGTAAGTGACTCTGCAGCGGATGCATAGTTCACACACCCTCGTCTCTGTAAGACACCTTGGATAAAGGGGTCTCCTAAATAAACAAATAAAAATGAACATTTTGAGTGTTTTTGGTCCCTATATTGTAATTATTTTCAAAGTATGGGGCATTTTTTCAAAGCGTTTACTCCAGTCTTTTAATTAACTCCTATAAAACACCTGTTGAGATGAACATGTTTTTTGATTTTCTCTTTTGTAATAATAATAATAATAATAATAATAATAATAATAATAATAATAATAATAATCCTGGGGCATTTGAAAACCGAGTCTCTTTACAAACAAACTTTATTCAAAACTATATTATTTCTAGCATGTCCTCCGTATAATTTACCAAGCTGTGTCAATCTGACCTCAAGCTCAAAACAGTTTGAAATTAGGAAGTATCCTGCTGCACTCTGCAATGAGAGATAGTAGCCCTGTGGCTTTGGAAAGAGCAGGGAGCTGTCAGCTGTATCATGCTTGTCTCGCTGTCTCCTGGCTGCCTGCCGCCTCTCAAACCACAGCTCTTTGTGACAAGGAAGGCACAGAGCGGGCATCAAGACACACAGTGAGAGAGAGAGAGAGAGAGAGAGAGAGAGAGAGAGAGAGGGGGGAAAAGAAAGAGTGTGGCACACAAAAAAGATACAGCAAAAACAAACACCACAATAATGAGAAGCAAAATAAAAACTAATTTTTAGATTGGATTCTATGATTCCCTCAATAAACTTCCATTACAGATGATGTCCATTAAAAATGAAGAGTAAAAATGAATTTTTCCATTGGATAAAAAAGCTTTGGTTTGACTGCCTGATTTGATTAAAAGGTTCCCTAGAACAGTGGTTGCCAACCCTGGCCCTGGGAACCGCCCTGTGTGCTGGTTTTCATCCCAACTGAGCTGTTTGCTTAATTAGACCTTTTTAATTGTTTTCAGCTCTTAAACAGTTCAAGTTACTTATAAAATGTATAAGTAACTTGAAATCTGCAACTGTTTAAGAGCTGAAAACAAGTAAAAAGGTCTAATTAAGCACATTCAGTTCAATTAAGGGTCTAGTTAAGTAATTGAGAGCTCAGTTGGCATGAAAACCAAGAGACACATGGGGGTCCCCAGGACCAGGATTGGGAACCTCTGGCGTAGACGATCAGTCAAATTAGGAACAAAAATAATGAAGTCAGTCTTTTGGCCAACTGCCTAAAAAATATCACTTGCAGGGTAAAGAATACAGACGGGAAGCTAACTTTTGCATTGCTGTGTTAATTTGCTGATTCCAGTCATGCAGAGCGGAAGGTGGATGGAGACAACAGTAGCTTGTTCTTTTGCTTGCTGTGTGTTTTTTCGAGACGCATAACACTCTGTTTTTGTCTTGCTTTGTTGTTTCCTTCAGGGTGAACCTGGCCCTGGCGTACACTGAGCTAACAGAGGAGCTGTCCCGTCTGCAGAGCCTGAGCTCCAAACAGACCGAAATACTGAGGAGTCTGTCCCAAGAGCAGAGCCAACCTGGTGCATGCATGCATGCACACACACACATACACACAAGCACATGCGTACAAACACACACACACACACACACACACACACACAAACAAAACCTGCTCTTCACAGGAAACTGAAAGACAGACAAGCCACAGGAAAGACACATCTTCTAAGACGCACTGCCATATCTTTTTATAAATCTACAATAACACTATATTTTATCAAAATAAATGTGTGTGTGTATATATATATATATATATATATATATATATATATATATATATATATATATATATACTGAGAAATGGAAGTGGCTTAGGGCGAGGGAGTAGGGGGCAGGGGTGCAGGGGGGTGGGTTAGGGGTGTGTGAAGGTTAAGAAAAACATTTTCACTCCAGCGGTGCCTAATTGAACTCAGATCTGAGAACAGTGGTGAAGAGATATCATCCAGACAGCTTGTAGCTTGTACAGTACGCTATGACAAGTCAACAGAAAGCTCTGATGAATAATTTTGCCACTGTACTGAATTCAATTAGATAATAACATAATAACTAATAACAAGGGTGGAAATAAGACTGCTATTGCATAGCTGTTTCACCCATTCCAGGTTTTAATACAAGCTTGATTAGCTGCAGTGTGTATGGGTAACAAGCTCAGTTGCACCTGATTAAATTCAAACCAGGAATGGATCAAACTGCTTTGCAAAGGGAGTCTTATTGCCATCCCTGGCTGCCCACACTTCTTAAATAATTTAAAAAAGAGCACTCTAACCAGGCTGTATTCTTCTTTTTTTCTCCCTGTAGTCCAGCGCCACTCCCCTGTCCCTCAGCGCCACTCCCCTGTCCCTCAGCGCCACTCCCCTGTCCCTCAGCGTCACTCCCCTGTCCCTCAGCGTCACTCCCCTGTCCCTCAGCGCCACTCCCCTGTCCCTCAGCGTCACTCCCCTGTCCCTCAGCGTCACTCCCCTGTCCCTCAGCGCCACTCCCCTGTCCCTCAGCGCCACTCCCCAGTCCCTCAGAGCCACTCTCCTGCCCCCCAGAGGCGATCGTCGGTACCGCAGAGGCTTTCCCCTGACGTCCACCGGAGGTCTCCCCTGCCCGACTCGAATGACGGTCCGGCTTCCTACACCAGCCGCCCGACCAGCCACCTCCTGCGAGCGAGCTTCCAGGGGCGCAGGAGCTACTCGGAGGTCAGCGACCCAGCCGCGTACCAACGTCCACCCCGCCTGCAGCTAGACCCGGTCTCCACCCTGCCCAAACCCCGGCCCTACAGAGAGGGGTACCACAAGCAGGGGCTCAGCAGCAGTGTGACCAGCAGCCCCCTCCGCACCCGCGATCCCTTCACCCCGCAGGAGCTCCTTCACATGCGTTTTGACAAGCCTGCCCGCCCCTCCCCGCAGTCCTCCGAGGACGAGGAGGAGTGGGCCCGCTCCACCACCCCCTCTGCCGCCACCCCACCTGGCTCGATCAGAGGAGTGCCTTCCTGCTCTGCCTTCCCCATCCTCAAAACCATCCCCCGTCCCGCCTCCTCCTCCACAGAACATGCCCAGTCCTGGCCCTCTATCAACGTGAGTGACTTCTCTCTATAGCTCCTCTCTCTCATCTCTCTCTCTCTCTCTCTCTCTCTCTCTCTCTCTCTCTCTCTCTCTCTCTCTCCTCTCCACTGTGCATTACCCTTAAAACCTGACGCTGTGCATTACCCTTAAAAAAACTTTTTTTTTTTTAGCCTTTATCGTGTTTGCTGTGTGGATTGTTTCATTCAACTCAAAATCAATCACTGTTAACAAAATACTTAGGAAAAGTTGGATGACTCCCAGGTTTAAAAAGAATTATGTATTTATGTAAACGGTGATAAAGCTTCACTCCTTTCTAATTTTTCATCATGAAAAAAACTAACACAAAAACACAACGAATACAGTTTCTTAACGCCTGCTAATTCTATCAATATGATATGATTTCTCACGTGTGATTGGTTAAAAGGGGTGACAGTGCTGTGTTTTGATTGGTTGCAGCTGTGGATGGAGACTGAGGACTCTGACATCAGGAGCTGCCCGCTGTGTCAGCTGACCTTCCCAGTCGGTTACCCTGACGACGCCCTGATCAAACACATCGACACACACCTGGAGAACAGCAAGATCTGACAGCCACAGCGCCCCCTTTTGGGAACCTCCGGAAACTAAATGCAGGATTTTCAAGCCAAAATAATGAAAGAATTGAAAACAACAAAAGTCTAGAAACAGGATTGTTTTTTTTGTACCTCCCTTTCAATTGTGACAGTTTACAACAGACTGATCCTGAATGAAGGAAAGAAATAAGAGTAAAAAATAGGAAGATGAAGAGAAGAATAATTGCATGCTACTGAATTTAATAAGACGATACCGAAGTAATTTTTTTTACACTGAAAGTCTTTGAAAAAACATTGCAAACCAAGTTATAAAAATTGTACAGTGCAGAATTGAGGAAAATCCTGCTGTTCTATCTATCAGGTATCTGACATTTTTTTTCAGAAATTTGATATCTAAATGTGACTTTTTTAATAGCTGATTTTGGGTCAACATTAACCTTAAAAAAAAAACTCTAGTGTAATTCACTCTGCTTCATGACTAAATGCATATATATTACAGTGTTTTATATAATAATGCTGCAAAAAAGTATCCCAAACGCTATCCTTGGTATAAGCCAAACAAAAAAGCAAAACCAAACAATTTTCTGCATTTTGATTTATTTAAAAATAATTCATCTTAAATGTACTTAAACTACAGGAACTGAGTACATAGTAGTATATTATACTTTTATTAATGTAGAATCACATTATATCTGAAATCATTTAACTATATATACACTGGGTCCATGTACTGCATTATATTGTAGATCACCAAATTATTGCACAACACATGTATGAAACAATATATACTATATTGCTAAATACATTACCCCATATAGACTTATCTGGGCAGTATATTGTCCCACATGTATTTCACAATACAATAAAAAGCTATAAACGAATGCGTTCAATATATAGAAGTGTAAAGATATTGAGAAGTATTGGTAAAACTAAATCAATATATGATATATTTTATGCCGTTGTATATATGGCGTAATGTTTTCACTTATCAGAGCTGATAATGTTATCTTAAAAAAAAACAACAATTGACAGTTTCGCTCTTGGGTTACCAGCAGTCTAAAAGTCCAGGTCTTCTGTATGCTTAAGCACTAGAAATGTTTTTACAAACACTTTTTACCAGCTACACTCGGAAAACACTTCAGTTTAAAGCGATGCCTTTAAGCTAATATATAGCGACTTTGTACATAGGAACCAAACAGAAACACTGGTTGTGTGAGACTGCTCGGAGAATTGCAACACAGCTATAGTAAGTAGTGGGGTTGCTCTGTATTCCATCTGCCTTGTTTTATATTGTACCATACTGACCTCCTGCACCCTTATCAAAGTTTACCACGGGGTTGTTGCATGTTACACTTTTAGCATGCTTTTCCCATGGATATACTATGCATTTACCCTAGTTAACCTAGTTTGACAGTTTTTTTAAAAAAAATATGCTTTACCAGACCTCTCTGTGCTTTACAATGCTTCCCTCTGCTTTACCAGACCTATCTGTGCTTTACAATGCTTCCCTATGCTTTACCAGACCTCTCTGTGCTTTACAATGCTTCCCTATGCTTTACCAGACCTCTCTGTGCTTTACAACGCTTCCCTATGCATTACCAGACCTCTCTGTGCTTTACAATGCTTCCCTATGCATTACCAGACCTCTCTGTGCTTTACAATGCTTCCCTATGCTTTACCAGACCTCTCTGTGCTTTACAATGCTTCCCTATGCTTTACCATGTTTTTAATTGCTAAGGTTTATTAGACTTTGCTATGATGTTACTAGGTTAAACTTGTATAAGGGGAATTGTAGAGTCTGCTCATACGAAGTGCAAAAATTTGCATGCAACATTTTTTTAAAAATGGTCCTTTAGAATTTCGTGCTCATGAAATGGTCGTGGACAATAACACTGGCTACAAGAGACAAAAGATCTTACCTTGTGCAGCGAACTGCAAAGAGTGAATGAGAGCGAGAGAGCGCACCTTAACCCTGCCCTGGCTAAAGCGTCAGAGCTATTTATTCCAAATCGTCATTAGCACGTTTTTATTTATTTATTAGAATGGAGAGTCACACATAATAAAATCACCAAACCAGATACAAACACTGAACTCAGGAACTAGCGAGCAGTCTTGCCTCGTTTCTTGTTCATTTTAGAATTGTAATGGTGTTTTTTTTTCAGATAGAAATTGTGCTAATGACGATTTAGTGTAAATAGCTTTGAGAATCTATCTCCCCCCCCCCCCCCCAGAGCTACATTATTTGTAATAACACTAGTAATAAACCTGAATATAAAATGTCTGTAAATACTGTGAAAATGATACAGTGATTCTGCTGTAATTTGCACTGAGATGCCACACATGTACAGGAATATGTATGTTGTCATGCTGTGCTGTATGTAGTCTAATGTAATAAACTGTGGTTCTTCTGTTTGCCTTAACATGGACTTCTCCCGTGTAGTTTTCTTCTGGAGTTCTCGTCGTAACAGATTCTGGGCTTGAATTCTCAAAGTTAATTCGTCATTAGCACTTTTTTTTTTTATCAAAAAGGAGAAACGCACTCAATAAAGGTACCAGCCCAGAAATAAACAACCAGGACTTCAATGGAGTATTGAGTTGTTTCGTCTTCGTTTTTAATTGCCTTTTTTTGTTTTTTTCAATCAGAAAAAGAAAATTTGCGGTGATTTCAGAGAAAATACCTTTGAGAATCTAGCCCTCTATGTTCACTTACCTGAACAACGAGGTGTGTTTTAATAAAGTCTCGAACGAGAGGATGTTGAATGCATTGTACAAAAACACATTTCCTGAACAAAAGCAAGGCTGGCGATCAAATAATCTCTAATACGGTACCAGCTATTCCGAATTACCTACTGCTTTATCCCAAGCTAATGCATTTGTAGACATTCATTTTAACTAATCGATCTCACACAAACACACGAGTCCACCCTCAAAGCTCTCTGGTTCAACCCAACATTTTTTAAAAAAAGAAATTATTTTTATATATTCACCCTACACTGGTCTTATGAGTTTCAGGTTCAAGAATTATTTACAGTGTACATCATATTTAAGAAAAAAAAAAAAAAAAATCACTATTGCTGGTTTCACAGACCCTGATCAACACTGATCTCAGACTGCCTAATGCTACCTTAGTCCAAGATTAGTGCTGATCTGGATCTGTGAAACCAGCCACAGGGGGTTTGAAAGACTTAAAGCAACAGTTTGTAATTGTAACCCGGGCTGTCATCTGATACTGTTTAAACTGTAAAGCACACCGGGGTCTGTTATTGATCCAAAGCAAGGCTGTTTTGCTGATGTCAGTCTCTACAAGAGCAATTGGTATTCTTCGGGAGATAAAACTGAAGTCCAGCAGCAACTAAACTGACAAACATAAGAATGTTTACAAACGAGAGGAGGCCCCATTCAGCCCATCTTGCTCGTTTGGTTGTTAGTAGCTTATTGATCCCAGAATCTCATCAAGCAGCTTCTTGAAGGATCTCAGGGTGTCCAGCTTCAACAACATTACTGGGGAGTTGGTTCCAGACCAAATTTAGAAAACGGGCTCCTCCGGGATTTAAACCCGGGACCTCTCGCAGCCAAAGCGAGAATCATACCCCTAGACCAACTGAAGCTGTGTCACTAGATTTTTTTTTTTTTTTTTTTGCAACTATTCGGTCAGCTATTTAGATTTGTTTTACTTTTTGTTAACAATACACATCTTTTTTTTTTGGTATAGCTAATTCCCTTGGTAATTGGTATGACGCATCAACTCAAAAAGATTCGACATCTCTCATGTTTGGAGTAGCGGTCAGGGCTCTGGACTCTTGACCGGAAGGTCGTGGGTTCAATCCCAGGTGGGGGACACTGCTGCTGTACCCTTGAGCAACGTACTTTACCTAGATTGCTCTTGTAAAAACCCAACTGTATAAATGGGTAATTGTATGTAAAAAAATAATGTGATGTCTTGTAACATTTGTAAGTCACCCTGGATAAGGGCGTCTGCTAAGAAATAAATAATAATAGTGTTTTAGTATTTGGCTTTGTGTTTCTGTTAAAATAATACAAAAAAAACAGGTACATCATGGTAAAAGACACACTAAATACCACAGAATAGGAAACTGCAAACATTTACGCATTTTGTTTTGGGAGAAATGGCTTCGCTTTTTTATTTTTTTGGTAAAAAGTGATACAACACAGCGTGACTGAAAAAACAACAAAAAAAAAAGACAGCTTTACGCTTCACCGGAATAAGTGTGCAATTCTGAAAACTCGAATTTGCTGTGTCTCTATGGTTAGTGCTGGAGGGGGGTCCGAGGCTTCTTGGAACCAGCGCCCGCTCGATCAGCACCGCGCTCTTGCCCCAGCTCGATCGGCTCGATTGTTGTGGGTGTGAAACAGGATGGGTGTGTTAGCTCGCTTCGTAGCGTTCTGCAAGTTCAATGCCTAGTTACTACCTTTACAGGAAGGAGAAAGATTTTTTTGTTTTAAATGGAGGTGAAAAAGATATATTTGTGAATGTAATGTAATCTGGATTATCGTGGGAGAGGGGACTGTGTTATCAGCAGATACAACAACTACTGAAATGCAACAGCATGTGCCGTTTCTAATAATTTGGTTTGCAACAGAAAGGGTTTTTTGTAAACCTTCGTGTTATCAGGCTAACACCATCTTCGGTGACAATTTTGAGCAAGAAGGTGTGAAATTTCAGCGGCTACTGCAGAGTTTTACAAAAGAAGGGGTTGTTTGGAGTGGAGCTCAGCTGCGGAGTCTAACGTGCGTGTGTGCGTGTGTGTGCGTGTGTGTGTGTGCGTGTGTGTGTGTGCGTGTGTGTGCGTGCGTGTGCGTGTGCGTGTGTGTGTGTGTGTGTCTGTGTGTGTGTCTGTGTGTGTGTGTGTGTGTGTGTGTGTGCGTGTGTGTGTGTGTGTGTGTGTGCGTGTGTGTGTGTGCGTGTGTGTGCGTGCGTGTGCGTGTGCGTGTGTGTGCGTGTGTGTCTCTGTGTGTGTGTGTGCGTGTGTGTGTGTGTGTGTGTGTGTGTGTGTCTGTGTGTGTGTGTGTGTGTGTGTGTGTGTGTGCGTGTGTGTGTGTGTGTGTAGCACAGCATTGTGAATTCAAGTTTTTTCTTCCAGAATGCAGTCCATTACCCTTATACAGGATAACCTCATACTGCTGCAGGTTTGCAGGTGGGCGGGTGCGCGCTTGTGTCCATGCACAATGTAAACCAACTGGACTGTCAACAAAGTGGCAAACAGACACCTCGTGCAGCGCGCGCAAATGTGGGTGCTGCAGCTTTACTCAGAGCGACGGAGTGACGCATGCGCTAGAAAACGACACCTGCCTTTACGATGACTTTTGTTTTTCTTTTTGTAACACTGTGATTTAACAGTTTGGTATTTTTTTTACCGCAGCTACCTGTGAGCTATAGTAGTACGTGATTTTATTTCCTATATTTTTCTGGTAAACGTGTTTTTTTTTTTCCCAACTACAAAGAATATGTGAAATCAATACAGGGTTACGGTTAGGGGTATATCATCCACAAAGATGTACACATTAAGATGCGATGATATAGCGTTACACGTCTCTATGCTACAGGTTTAAGTGACATCTCATTTTTATTTTCATTGTTAACATCCTGACAACTTTGTATGCTTATGACTTTAAATTCTGTTTCGAAACTCTAGTGCACTGATAGTGTGAGGATTACTGCCCACATTATCAGACAAGTAACACAGCAATGATAATAATAATAATAATAATAATAATAATAATAATAATAATAATAATAATAATAATAATAATTTAGAGGATGATCTCAAAACCCAGTGCACTAGAACAGACTGGTAAGAATAATGATAGGTCAGTTATTTAGACAGTTGTAGCAACACGTGGGGACGTGGAAAGCGATATTTTCAGAAACCGGCTGCTTTTCAAATCTAAATCTAATGTATCAATTTTTTTTCAAAGACACGTTTATTTGTACTTAACCGGGTAGCAAGCTGCCCTTACAAATGAATATTAATTAAACATGAAAAGCCACTTATTAACAAATAATTAAGTGGATCCATTAAGCAGCAGCATGGTAAACCATACATTAAAAGACACTACACTAAAACTACATGTAGTGGAAAATACATGGGACAAGGGCAGCAGTGTGGAGTAGTGGTTAGGGCTCTGGACTCTTGACCGGAGGGTCGTGGGTTCAATCCCAGGTGGGGGACACTGCTGCTGTACCCTTGAGCAAGGTACTTTACCTAGATTGTTCCAGTAAAAATAATGTATAAAATGCAGTTGTATGTAAAAAAAAAAAAAAAAAAAAAAATGATGTGGTATCTTGTAACAATTGTAAGTCTCCCTGGATAAGGGCGTCAGCTAAAAAATAAATAATAATATTATATAGAATGTCATTGTTACAATCCTGGAGTGGTGTGGCAGGCGCATGTAGGCAATACTAATAAATTAGAGGTAGTTACTACACTTCTTGATTTGTGTATCCGAGAATGAGTCTTGGGGCTGATCCAGTTTGCCCCCCCCCCCCCTCCCCAGGAATATTTTTTGGAGTCACATGATTTAAAATAAGCAGGCACTTTTCACAGCAGTGCTGCCGGTCTCCGTGAGGTTTCAGAGTTTGCTCGAAGTGTTTATTTTGAAATGTTCCTCCTTCGCCACCCTCTGATATCGGTACTGCCGCTGTTTCATGCTTTAATGCGTGTGTTTTCTGTGTCTTATGTGGTTCGCTGCCCACTGTGCTAAAGATAGAAAAATCACCTGATTATAACACTGTGCACTAAAGGTATGGAAATATATGCACACATATACATATGTGTGTGTGTATGTATATATATATATATAATGTGTGCATGTATATGTATTTCCATACTTAAAAAAAAATAAAACTTTTTTTTATGTCCACAAAAGGTTTAAATGATTACAAAAAACATTTATTTCAGAACGTTTTGGACAACAGCCCCCCTTCAGCCGTGTAGAATGAAAAGTAAACTTGCTATAAATTATATATATATATATATATATATATATATACACACACACACACACACACACACACACACACACACACACACACACACACACACACACACACAGATATATATGTACATATATACTCATTGGTTACACTTTAAAATCAGTGTCGGTAATTGAAATATAGCACATTCCCTATTTATTTATTTATTTATTTATTTATTTATTTCTTAGCAGACGTCCTTATACAGCTGTTACAAAGTATCACAATACAAAATATCACATTACACAATATCACCTTCCAGATGAGAGCAGTCATAAAGTACAGTAAAATCACTAGAAAATAAGATCAAATACAAATAAGAGCAAAATAAAAAAAAATACAGTAAATAATGACCTTTAAGAGCAAATTCGACTAAGAGCAGTTTAACTGATAGTAAAGATATTTGCATTAAGGTTCTATTGAGAGCATGTAGTAAGTACAATAAATGGATAAAAACGATTTCAAATAAGAGCAATTACAAACAACATGAGTATGGTTACCCATAAGAGTAAAAACAACTACAAGATAGTTATAGTTAGGAGCAGGAGTTGAATGAGGCAAGGTATGGAGCAGTTCAGTGCAAAAACAAGCTGATGCAAGTACTGGTACAGTTGGGTGCCATCTAGTCCAGTATAGTGGAGAGGTTTACAGATGCTGTCTGAACAGGTGTGTCTTGAGCAGGCGCCGGAAGGTGGTCAGGGACTGAGCAGTCCTGATATCCGTGGGCAGGTCGTTCCACCACTGAGGGGTGAGGGAGGAGAAGGAGCGGGCTCTGGAAGTGGGGGAGCAGAGGGGGAGTACACCTAATCTGCCGGAGGGAGCGAGGGGGGGTGTAGGGAGAAATAATAATCTGAAGATAGGAGGGAGCGGAAAGGTCAAGGCAGCAATAGGCAATTTAAAACATGTGCCTATTCGCCATTAGCATTAGGGTTCAGAGTGAATTATCGTTCAATGCATTTTAATGCAATAGTGATCTATTTCAGTGTGAGATTTGCCATGATCGGTATTAATGCATTCACTCATTTATACAATTTAGAGGAAAAAAGAAGTAAAAATAAGAGGCTTTTCATTTTGAATGAAAATGAACTGATCAGAGTCTATTAAAAAGAAAATAGCAATAGCTATGACATGACACATACACAATGAACCCCCTCCCCTCTAAAGGTATAGTGCATTAAATAAGTGACACTGTACAGCTGTACAATGCATTTACAGTTTACCAATATTAACTACATGCACATACAAGTATGCGATTGTGAGGATTGAACTCCATACATTAACAGCATGTTTCCTGATCATATTATTAAGTACCTGCATTAAATAAAAGCTTCCACTTTCCAAAGTTTATTTACAGTGTAGCTGTATTTTGTATCTGACATAGTTTTATTTTAATTGTACACATGTGCACAGTTAAGCTGAGAGAACACAAAACCACTTTTTCAGGAACAGCAGCTGAATCCTGGTTCCAGGAGACCTAGTTTGAGACAACTTTGCTGAATCAAACCCCAAGTCTCCCCTGGTGTGCTGCGCAGTGTCCTGAAACCTAGTCTCCTGAAACCAAGTTCCAAGCCACAGTGTGGCTTCGTGTTCCCTCAGCTTTAGAACCACACACTGCTGTCTGGAACCCTTATTTAGGTTCTAGAACAATCAAAACAACGTTATCCTGTATATGAAGGTTCTGTATAATGGGCTCAATGTTAAACTTGTATTAAAACTCAACAGTAGAGTTCTAGCGACAGCAGAAGGGATACAGGCATGCTAGCATTGCAGAAATGGCAAAATGCCTTTGATTTTCCCTTGGCACACGTCACTAACACAAACAAGCAACACTGACCGGCAGTCTTTTCCACGGGGTGAACGGTGAAGTGAGATTGCAATGGAAACTAGCAATAATATTAGCTCTCGACTCTGCTTCCTGGAAGCCTAGAGAGATGGAAACAGGGTTTCAGCAGAAGCTGGGCGGAGATGCATAAAGTGAAAATGTTGAAGTTCAAAGACATTACATTCATCTGTCAAGGAAATAGAATATATATATATATATATATATATATATATATATATATATATATATATATATATATATATATATATATATATATTAATCACTTTTTAAGTAGTAACATGTATTGTATCTATAAAGAGAAAAAAATAACTTTAACTAGAAAATCAATTGTGTCCAATGACTTGTACCTGAACGCCACTGTTCAAAATAAGACAAGGGACTTTTTTGGGGGGCAACCCGCAGTCAAATAAATTGTCCCCTCCCTTCCTTGGTAATGTAATACATGGGCAATTTGCCCACAGTGGAAAATTGGGCCTCTAAACTAGTTTTAAAGAAATCTGGGCATCACTTTACATTGCGTCTGTAATTACATTGTATTTACACAGTAATTGCGTGCGCACTTACACATCATTACAATGTTATTATGCATAGCTGCAATGTAAATGTGTAAATCTTTTTGCACGATACATGCAAGTACACAATTCTATCAGAAAAGGGCTTGAGCTAGAGTTGTAACGTGCAGTAGGGTTTTTTTTAATGGTATACAACTTAAAGTTATTCTCATTTATTTTTTTCATACGGTTAAAATAGTTTTATTCATATTGATTCAATATCGAAGCAGTATCTTAAAATAATTAAGAGTTGGATCCTATATCTTATTTTTCCTCACTCTCCCTCCGCTCTACAAAAGTCTTTGGATTTCCGAAACCAGTCAATAGATCATGCATCCTTCTGTTTCTCTCATCAACCAGGGAGGGAAATGTAAAGTGCGTCAAATGTGAAAGAAAAAAGGCATTAAACAAACAAAAACAGAAGCCAACCACCACTACTATTGTGGCTAGACCTAATCAGAAACTAAAATCACAGTGGCTTTCGATATGATTCACCTTTTATTGAGTTTTTCTGTTGACTGTTGAGTGTCCGTTTCTCTTGTCACAATTGTGCCACGTTAAGTTTCCTATCTATGTATCTATTTTATAATGCAGATCTGTCTTTTAAAAAAATAATAATAATTAAAGTTATGGGAGGGCAACTTCTCCAACTTCTCACAGACTGTTATAACATTTCTAAGAATGGTGACCAGATGGGCTATAACCAACCTTTTCAAAAAAATTCTGCAAAACTATTTCTTAAGCAACTATTTTTTAAGCAACAGCAACAGAAATATCAGAAGTCTGCCTTGTAACCCTGCATTTACCTCACAGGAAGTAATTAGGTACCAGGAAGTAACATCAGTCTATAGCGTGGTATTAGAAACGGTGGAAAAACAAGTATAGAAAACAACACGGCAAAAAGTGGAACCATTTCTCCCACTTTCTAAATACTGTTTTTTTTTTGTTTGTTTTTTTAACTTATTGAACAGTGTTTAAGTTTAGGCCTTTTTCTTGTAGTGCTATTAAGTAAGGCATCCTTCAGCCTTCTGTTCAATGGCAGGAGCCAGCCACACAAACGTTTCTTCACTATAGCTTTTTATTAATCAGTTGCCTGTGTCATATTTTATAACAGGTGTGTTATTGCTGAGGCACAGTTTGGCATTTTAATGATCCTAATCAAGCTCTACCCTGACTGACCACTGGAGGGCCAGTGAGTCCACAAATGGCCTGTACTTCTAAAGAGGAACTCAACGTGATGAGAAAAAGGAAGTTTGAACAAGGAAAGTGCTCTATACATTGTATATTGCAGGGCATGGATAAACGTGTAATTGCATGGTAATAACTGGACTCTTACATCATAAGTAACATGTAATCACAATGAAATAGCAGTTTAAACTACAGCTTGTTGTTGCAGGAATCATTGGTGGCTTCCTGGTTATTACCATGTTATCACATCACATGTCCCCTTATCTCAATTATAAATCACATGTCAAAACTCAACCAATCACAGAGAAGTATTTTTTTGAAATATTCAAGTGAGAGAAGGATGTATTTAGAAGTTAAGTATATCTGTCCCTCAGTTGAACCCTAGCTCGATGAGGCTGTATGTTTTTTTTATTTTATTTCCCACTTTATTTTATCTGCCAAGTCTATCTGCTCTGTGGTTTGGGGCTTCTTCTCCTTTATTAAAGACAGGTAGTGTGAGGAACGGGTATTAAAACAGTGAGGGGGGTCCAGGGTGGGCACTCGGCTTGACAACATACACACATTATCACACAGAGGTATTAACACACACACACACACACACACACACACTTTATCACACAGAGGTATTAACACACACACACACACACATTATCACACAGAGGTATTAACACACACACACACACACACACATTATCACACAGAGGTATTAACACACACACACACACACACACTTTATCACACAGAGGTATTAACACACACAACACACACACACACACATTATCACACCGAGGTATTAACACACACACACACACACACACACACACACACTTTATCACACAGAGGTATTAACACACACACACACACACACACACATTATCACACAGAGGTATTAACACACACACACACACACACTTTATCACACAGAGGTATTAACACACACAACACACACACACACACATTATCACACCGAGGTATTAACACACACACACACACACACACACACACACACACTTTATCACACAGAGGTATTAACACACACAACACACACACACACACATTATCACACCGAGGTATTAACACACACACACACACACTTTATCACACAGAGGTATTAACACACACACACACACACACATTATCACACAGAGGTATTAACACACACACACTTTATCACACAGAGGTATTAACACACACAACACACACACACACACATTATCACACCGAGGTATTAACACACACACACACACACACACACACTTTATCACACAGAGGTATTAACACACACACACACACACACATTATCACACCGAGGTATTAACACACACACATTATCACACAGAGGTATTAACACACACACACACACAGAGACACACACACACATTATCACACCGAGGTATTAACACACACACACACACAGAGACACACATACAGAGACACACACACACACTCAAACAGAGGAACACAGAGACACACACACACACACTTACAGGCAGGCAGGACTGCAATTAATTACAGCTGTCCCCTATTAGAGAAAAATCTATTGGCTTTTATTGAATCATTTTGGTAATACCAAGCGATGACCGGCTTTTACTGGAATAACTGACAAAGCATGTGCCAAACGGTGGCAGTGTGGGTTGCAGCGTGCAGGTGTAGAGCTGATGTAGGGTTCAAGATAACAACAGATGACAAAGTACTGGTGAAATGGTGGTTTGAATTTGTAATCCAATAGTCTGATGACAACAGTAAACAATAAATGGAGAACAGGCAGTACCCAACGATGTGTGCTGCTCAGCTAAATAAACACGGGGTTCTGTCCCGAAATAATAAGCACAGTATTTAAACACACACAACACACAAACACAAGTCCAAGTCTAGGGTGAGTGCTATTAGTGCTAGTTGTGCAAATACAATTTATCCGTGAACAATAGTGCTGGTTATCTGGGTTTGTGCTGGCCTGTAGCGACAGCTCTGGATTGTGTTAGCTGTCTAACAAATAACAGATACAACAGTTAGACGAAACAAACAAAACACTCAGGGTTACGTTTCACTTGTCCTTTAGCGGTTCGACCTTAACCATAGCAAAGGAACAGATCACCTTGCTATACTTATATACTGTCAGTCACGCCCCCTTGGTCAACGAGTGCAAATGTTTCTCCTCCAATCCACATCGCTTTCCTTCTGAGGCGATGACTTGGTGTACCGTAGCTCCGCCCCCTTTCTAGGTGGCAAACTTCCACCCAACCCTGGGAATGAAATGTCAGGCCATCCAGTCCAGGGCACTCTGTTTCCTTTACACAGCGCCCTCACATGCCGGGAAGGAGATTTATCACCAAGAATCATTCTGTCTCTGTTCACACCAACTCAATGGAGTATTCGATTGGGATTACACAGAATTTGGCAGTTCCAGCATGACATTTTGTGCTTTGCTTCCCAACCAAATCGGGTCACCATCAGTTGTCATTTGTTGTTTGGTTGTTTTCATTATACAGCTTTTTCACAAATGAAAATATAAAGTGAAAATCAAAGCGTACAGGATAGTTTTTCAGTCGAATAATATGCATGATCTACAGCGATAACTTTGATCAATCGCCCATAATATTATTATTATTATTATTATTATTATTATTATTATTATTATTATTATTATTATTATTATTATTATTATCATTTCTTAGCAGACGTCCTTATCCAGGGCGACTTACAGCTGTTACAAAATATCACAATACAAAGTATCACATAACAGAATATCACATTACAGATAAGAGCAGTTATAAAGTACAGTAAAATCAGTAGAAAATAAGATCAAATACAAAAAAGAATACAGTAAATAATTACATTTAAGAGCGAATTTGACTTAAGAGCAGTTAAACAGATAGTAAAAATATTGGGTTATTATCTTTTGTCTTTACCTGTCATTACCTGGCGTTGAGCTTGCCATCTGATTCCATTCAAATCCTGTGCCAATGTGACCTTTCACCTACCTACCTATCTAGAGGGAGGTGTCCCAGGAATTTCAAATGCCTTCCCAGGACACGAAATGACCCCAGCAGGCTCTACCATAAACTGAGCACAAGTTAGATACAGCAGGATGCAATATCGCTGTAATTGGCGCTCAATATTAATTGGTTGTCAATACTGTTGCAATTATAGAGTTTAAACTTTTATACAGCTGCCAGCAACCACAGCCCCCCCCCCCCCCCCCCCCCACCCCCCACCCAACCCCACCCGACCCCACCCGCTTCCATTCTCTCATGAAGTAGGTGAAGGAAGCCTGGGCCTCAACAACACAGCCACATTGTTGAACCACAACAGAGGATGTCCCATCCACTCCAGCCCCTGGCTGTGGCCTACCTGTGGAACTTCTGCTAGTTTTGTGTAAAATACAACATTTTATGTTAAATATAACATAACAACAGGCAGCCAATTTAATTTAAACGCAACCTTTTATAGGAAATCGAGAAAGTCTCAAAAATGCAACCTTATTAGTTTCACGCAGTTTCTTTTTTTGGTATTATTCAAAGTTTCTTTCCATTCTGTGTCAGATGAAGGTGGCTATGTGGCCACAGTTCTCTATGATTCAGACCCATCACTGTGGTTTAACCACACAGAGGCGTACAATCTCACATTATACACACACGCACACGCACACGCACACACACACACACCGCCTCAGTGCACAGCGACCTCAAACATTTATAAGAAATGAATCAAAACGAACACACAGAAGAATTAATCAGTGTCCCATTTTAGAAAAAAAAAATCTGGTTTCTAGTCTAGAAACAAGACAAGAAATGCAGGAGAGGGGAATTTTTATTTTATTAATTTTATTTACAAAAAGCAGCTAACCTTATTCATCACTCACTTCCTCCGGTAGAACGCCTGGAACTTCAGGTTGGAAAATGAACCTGAAGAAGACTCAAGTCGCATTCAATAAATATGCCACTCCACAGGCAATTGAAGACAATAACTACATATACTTAGGACAGTTCGTTTCGGCAACGGAGAACCAAATGTGCGAAATCAACAGAAGAGCAAAAATGGACTGGCGTGCCTTTGTAAGATTTTTATTTATTTATTTTTTTAATTTAGTAATCGCCAATTATTTTTTTATTATTTCCTCCCAATTTGGCATATCAAATTATTTTTAGGCTCAGCTTACCGCTACCACCCCCTGCGCTGACTCGGGAGCGGCGAAGATGAACACACGCTGTCCTACGAAGCATGTGCTGTTAGCCGACCGCTTTTTTTTCACACTGCAGACTTACTGTGCAGCCACCTCAGAGCTACAGTGTTGGAGGACAATGCAGCTCTGGGCAGCTTACAGGCAAGCCCGCAGACACCTGGCCAGACTACAGGGGTCACTGGTGAGCGGTGAGCAGAGGACACCCTGGCCGACCTAAGCCCTCCACCCCCTGGGCCGCGCCCTGTGGGAGCACCCATCTACGGTCGCCAATAGAATAGCATGGACTCGAACTGTCTCATTGTGTGACCCTGAGCAAGTCACTTAACCTCCTTGTGCTCCGTCTATCGGGTGAGACGTAGTTGTAAGTGACTCTGCAGCTGATGCATAGTTCACACACCCTAGTCTCTGTAAGTCGCCTTGGATAAAGGTGTCTGCTAAATAAACAATAAATAGAAATTCATGAATAAATAGGACAGAGAAAACTACCTTCACAACACCCTTTGGATTAACTAACGCACCAGCAACCTTTCAAAGGACGATGGGTTTAAAGGGTTAATACCAATGCTTTCAATTACAACGCTTCCTTTATTGCTTTGCTGTTAATAATTAATGTTTTGTGTTCAGGACTCTTGTTTTTGCATAGCGGTTTCATCCATTCCAGGTTTTACTACAAGCTTGATTAGCCACAATGTGTATAGGTAACAAGCTCAGGTCTTATTAAAGCTGTGGTAGAGAAACTCTGTTGACTCTGACAGCACTGTCCTTTTGCAAAGTTTTGTTTCTGGAAGCTCTGCTCCTGCGGGGGTAATGGAAAGGGAGGGGGGGGGGGGGGTTGGTGGAGCTGTTTTTACACTTTGCAGTATCACAGCTCAGATCTGTCACCCTTTCCAGTCTTAATGTGCGAAGGAAAGATGTGTTGCGCCTATTAGCACTTCACGGCAAGGCCTGCCGCATGCTGATCCGCATCCCAGGGGAGCGCAGCAATACGGTGCAGAGTATCATTCTGGGAGGCAGTCAGCCGCCTGTCACAATGCATCAGCCCAGCTCCTGGCAGGCAGCAGAAGCACCAAGGCAGGGATAGGAAATGTAGGGACAAGCCCTTTCCATCAACATAGGACTCCATCTGAGCCTTCTGCAGCCTGCACTGTACTGTGCTGTTGAATAACAGTATGACCGGGACATTTCGGGCTTTTTAACTCACACCCCAATGCATTCTGGTAACTGCAGTCTCTAAAGAAAAGAGACAAGCGAACGGTACCTGAGGCAGGTACCAGAATGCACTGCGTTGCGAGTTGAGAGAGGATTGAAGGAAGCGAAGCAGTGCTGGCAGGTGACAAACTTAAACGTTTGGAAGTAATCAGGGGGCACCTAGCGGTCACCAGGGGCACGACTGGGTTCACCGAGGGTGGTATGAGACGGGCGGTGGAGGCTCGGGGCTGCCCTACGGTGTCACTGTAATGTCAGCTGCTGTCAAGTGCAGTCAGTCGTGATTTGTTGCAATTTTCTGAGCGGTTCGTGCGCTCGCATGGAGAAGTCTTGCTGTCAAACGGGTGGTGTGGCAATGGCGAAGCAGCAAACAAACGAGAGAGACACAGACACCCAAGCAAATGTTTTTGATGCCAGCCAGGCTTGCTGTTCAATTTCAAATCAAATATCCCTCTTGCATGAAAAAAATACTGTGTGGATGTTTACCTGTTTTGACTGTCGTGTCTATGCTGTCGATACCTATGTATTTGTATTTAATGCTATGTATCCCAATGACTCATTTATGTTATAGAACAACTGCTATTCTACTGCACTGTGACAATACACTTGTATAGTGTATCTGCACACAGCTTTTGCTGTTGATGCCTTTTCAGTGGCTGCTGTTTCTGTCTAATGCGGAGCTGTTGTCAAACAGAAGAACTAGCTGAGGGTAATGGAAACGCTTGTGATTCACCATAGAGGCTCAGAGGGTCTTAAACCACCCACAGTCACTCCGATCTGACTAATCTTTCCATATCCCTCATTTCCTGGCCTGCACTTGCATTGCCATGCACTCCTGTGTTGTACCTCGCTCACCCTGTGCTTCACCCTGTGCTGTACTCTGCTCCCTCCCTGTTGCCCTTCTCTGTGGTTTACCATACACACTCGATAATGCATTATCAGTCAGTGCTTTATTCTGAGATCCACCTTGTTATATAACAGTAAACGTTTTATACAAATGAATTGAATAAAAAGAAGAAGAAGAAGAAGAAAAACAGCAGCCGGGGTCCCGGGAAGGTCAGGGCCTTGCCCCCCCCCCCCCCCCCCGCACCCCCTCATTCTTCGTTTCTAACTCCAGCGCAGTTCACACCTCTGCTGCTACCATCGCTGCCTCCTGCCTGAATCACATACCGTCAGACACCAGCAAGAAAAAATCTTTCAGTGCCTTGTGGAATCAGGGCAGATGACTGAATCTCGGTATGACTTTCACAAAGCTTTAGAGTCCCCGTTTACAGGGTGTCGACGCGCGTTGTTTGCTATGCCGCTGACACTTGTCAATAGTGCTGCCATGCTGCTGATATTGATAAAACAAACGCACGCACACACACACACACACACACAGCCTTTTAAAGAACAGCTTCTTCTTCTCAGCAGACCCTGCGGCCGTTTAACAAAAGGTTGATTTTATAGGACTAAACAAGCCTGTGCTAGGCTGAGGTTAATTGAATTGAAAAAGAACAGTGGCTATACAGAGGAGAAAGGGTGTGATGAAAGGTCATTCTCATAGGGGGCTTTTTGGAATGGTCTTTATTTCTTGGTAGGTGGAGTTGTCATGTGATGCGCCCATCATTCACTGCTTTCAAACCACATTCATTTCAACGGTGTTTCTATTTGCTTCATTTAATTCATCCAATTATTTTAATATTGTTACAGTGCTTGAAATGGGGGGGGGGGGGGGGGGGGGGGGGGGGTTGCTACCGTATACAGCATTAGATGTCATGTTTTTAAAATGCATGCATTTCTTTCAAAACTGCACATTAGCGAATGGGACAGCAGGTAAGATCAGCTACAGTTGAAGTGTCTTCTTCGTAAAACTCAATGCGTTTGCATTTTTGCCTTTTAAATCACACATCACTAGTGTAAAGCTATAAGGGTTATCATAACACAGGTTTTGCTATAGTCAGTTATCATTAATTCCCAGTTGGAAGTATGCTGGTTCATGACGACCCTGGCAGAGCCCCCCCCCCCCCCGACCTACTTTAAGAAGGTTACCCCTCCAGGCTACTGGGTGTCAAGTTTGACCCACATCAATTGTCACTTCTCATTGGAATTTTTTAAAGGAATTGCTTGTTTTTTTTCCCCACATGGAACTGCGAATGATTAAGCTTGGAAAGGCATGTAACTAAATTGCAGGGATGGAAATAAGACTCCTGCTGCATAGCAGTTTGATCCATTCCAGGTTTTACTACAAGCTTGAGTAGCTATAGTTTACAGGTAACAAGCTCAGGTGTGTCTTAATAAAACCAAGAATGGACCAAACTGCTATGCTGTTGTTACGCTGCAACTACGCAGGTGTGCCAGCCTTCAGCTTGTGAGTGACCCCCAACTCTGGGGTGAGGTGGCCATGCTGTGCCTGTCTGCGTATTGTTTCTGTGCGGAGTGCCAGGACCCCTGGTCTGTGTCTGCATCCTCCGGTGGGGTTCTGCGTGCTTCATGTGGGCCGACTCTAATTTGACTGATGAGAGCTGACCTCAGCCCCACCTCAAGCACCAGCCCCCAAGATGTTTAAAAACCAAACCATCGCAGCTTAGCAGGGCACAGCAAGGTCACGGAGAGAAGGGAGGGGGAGAGGGGTGGAGAGGCAAAGAGAGAGAGAGGCAATCCCTCGCTGTTGCTACTGCAGTAGTGTCATTTTTTTTCTTTCTTCCTTTCTTTCTTTCTTCAGTAGCTGAGAGACTCTTGAGATGTGGATGCTTGTACATGAGAACGTGGTTTTAATCTCGGGTGATGGTGTGAGCTTCCGATAACAAGCCCTAATGACCACATGCAGGCATTTTTGTCTGTGGCCTCCCTTGCTCAGCCACACTGAACAGAATATTTTCAGATTTCTCATGACCTTTCACTCTGTTTTAATCATAGTTTTTTTCCTCCAGTCTGGATGATTCACTGCTGCCTGTTAAACCTTTGAATTCAATTAAAAAAAGCTACTTCCATTCTATGGCTCTATGCAATCCATCTCCCAGACACAAATATTAACAAGCCCTTTTAAACATACATATTGCATACCTCTGATTCAATAGCGCCATACAACAGGGATATATTGCACTCGCTGTAATTTTCTTATTGAATCCAGTTTACAGGCACTGTACCACAAGCAGGGACTGAGACAGACACACTGCCTGTTGGCTCACAGCCATGCTTGCCAGTAGCTTCAGTGTCAGATAAGCAGGGTTGACCCTGGTCATTTTTTGAATATATGAATTGGAGGTGGTGCCCCAGTAGGGGGCGCTCTCTCTCTCTCTCTCTCTCTCTCTTTTATAAAGCCCATAAAATTCAACCCGTTATACTGGTTTACTTTTATATATGACATTGGAAAAATCTAAATAAACATAAAATGAAATACAAAAATACAGTCAAAAAGACATTGTTCATGCTATTTAAAGTAAAATCTTAGTTGGCACGCCTTTACCGTCTTGCGATTGAGCATGTAACAGGGGCAAAGGCTGGAGGCGAACCGGCGACCCGCTCACTGCAAGCGAGTGTCTTAACCGCTATGCAAAAGAGCCAGGCTCAGAATCTGTAATGGCAGTGCAGCACACAACACTGCCCGTTACAAACCAGAACAACAGGTTGATGAGGTACGGGAGGTGGGGAGGTCACTGTCGACTGAGCCAGAGAAACTGCATCTTGACAGCCTTGCTGGAGCACATGAACGTTAGTGATGAGCTCTGCGGAGCTGGGTGAAAGGGGACACTGCTGAGTTTTTGCCTGGGAATTCCTCCCCCTGCCTGGCCTGCCTCAGCACCCCCGCTCCCCCTGCCCAGGAGCTGCTGGCACCAAGCTGAAATTCCTTCCCCGAGCTCCCTTCCTGCCTCTCCTAGCAGAGATCAGCCCTCGTGAAACAGGAGATCCTCTCTGCGCTTCCTCCCGCGTGATCACTGATGGCATTCCAGAGGCAACCTTCTCGCTTTCGTTTAAAAACAGCAGAGAGGGCAGAGAAAGGGAGAGGGAGAGGGAGCAGGGGAGCTAGCTGGTTACTGCTGCCCCAAATAGAACTGTGACGCAAGTCACTTCAGCAATAAGAGACGTGGAGGCAGGCGTTGTTGTGAAATTACAGCTAGCGTTCCCAGGTAATTTCAATGTGTCTTGTTGCTGGGATGGAAATAAGACTCCTGTTGCATAGCAGTTTCACCCTGTCCGGGTTTTACTACCAGCTTGATTAGCCACAGTGTGTACAGGTGACAGGCTCAGGTGTTGTCTTGATGAACTCATAGTAAAAACAGGAGTGGATCAATCTGCTGTGCAATGGGAGTCTTATTTCAATCCCTGTAATGCTATTCTGAAATTCCAGAAGAGGCAACATAGCTGTGATTCTATTCTGAAAGGTTTCATTTAGCTGTGTATATTATGCAGCTTTTCTTTTCATTTTTAAATGCAAGGTGCTGTAAGTGATTGAAAAACAACAATCAGATCGTCTGACCTACAGCACAGGAAGTGGATAGGAACAAACGCATTGTCTTAAATAAACAAGCAAAAAAGGTTTAGCAGGAAGAAGGTAAGTGACAATGTTGATGAGAGGTGAGAACACTTCAGTACGTTGGTTAACACTCTTTAAGACATTCCAAATTAAGCAGACAGACTTATCTGAAATGTTCCACCCTAGGGGGGTGGGGTGGGGGGGGGGCACTGCACTAGGGGGGTTACCGGGACCCCCATCTTCAACATCAAGAAAAACAAGTGTTCGCTGCAGAGAACAAGAGCTAAAAATACAAATCCGTGATTGACACAGATAGAGAGACACAATAAGTGAAAACTGAAGCGAAGCATGCCCTGCTGTCTGGTGGGCAAAGTACCGTTATGAAAAAAGGGAATATGGTTAGCTGCTTTTTGTAAATAAAATTAATAAAATAAAAATTCCCCTCCTGAATTTCTTAAACTATTATCTATCCTAATTAGATTATCTAAGATTATCCAGATTGCTATTAAGTCAATATTTAGGTTGTGTTGCTTAAGTTACATAACATTTGAAGTTATGAATGGAATAGTAGAATTCACCAGATGAAAATTATTTCTTAGCAGACACCCTTATCCAGGGCAACTTACAATTGTTACAAGATATCAGATTATTTTTTACATACAATTACATTATTTGTACATACAATTACCCATTTATGCAGTGGGTTTTTACTGGAGCAATCTATGTAAAGTACCTTGCTCAAGGGTACAGCAGCAGTGTCCCCCACCTGGGATTGAACCCACGACCCTCCTGAGAGAGAGAGAGAGAGAGAGAGACACAGACAGACAGAGAGGGAGAGAGAGAGAGAGCACACCACAGGGAGTGCAGAAGCAGGTGTTTATGTGAATGTGGACATTTGCATGTGTGTTTAAGGCATGTTTGTTTGTTGCCACAACAGGAACAATGTACTGGGTTAACTTTTTTGCATATTTTGTTTACAAGATTTTTCCCCACTTGGCCTAGTTATGAAATGTTTGCACAATTTAAAATAAATACGTAATTCTCCACAAAAAGAGAGAAGAAAACTAGACTTAAATAAACGTAGTAGAATCAAAAGCAAATGTTAAAAGTCTTTTTTTAAAATGTTTTTGTCATTATATGTATCAAGCTTCTTTTAGGATTAAAGAGAAGTAAAACTAGAGTTTGTGTGAACTCTATGGAGTTCGAGAAGTTACCCTTCCAAAACTTAATAAAAAATTAGATGCATTATAAAATAGATACATACTTATAGGAAACTTAACATGGTGCAATTGTGCACGTAGTGACTGAAGGGGATGCAATAAACAGGACTTCACAGAAAAGCATTTCTAAGACACTAGTTTTATGCTGGGGTACCACAAGTACTGAAAATAAAAACAAGTATTTGTGCGGCTTTTGCACTTGGTATTTTGCAACCTATTCTGTTCAAAAACAGAAATAATGTGTCTGTGGCGAACTAGTGTAAAGAAGCAATGTGACATTTTCAACACCAGAGAGAGTCGGGTGTGTACGAACACAGAGCCTGAGCCAGAGAGAGGCGAGGGGCTACGGCATTCTCTGTGCCTCTCTAGACACTTCGCTCAACCGGACACAGCAAAGAGTGAGAGAATGAAAGACACTCCCTCAACTTGATCAGAGGCAGCCACTGAACATTCGGAAACATACAGAATAGCAAACTACTTCCCCTAAGCCGAATGACTGTGTGGTTTATTTCTGGCTGGTTAACTTTATCGGGGTGCTTGTCGATTACCATCGGGAGCAAAGCAGCCCTCAACAGCAAGCCCAGGACGTGTGTGGGGGTTGGCTTCATCCTTATACACAGAAGTTTGATCATCAAACAAAATCTAACAAATGTCACACGTCCTTAGAGTCCCTGGTCTGGACAGGTTGTGCGTGCGTGCGTGCGTGTGTGTGTGTGTGTGTGTGTGTGTGTGTGTGTGTGTGTTAGAGGGTTGAATCTGATCTAGAATGCTATAAAAACCAGTCCACTCAGAAGAGTTGAAAGAATAGGCACAGAGGAAGACCCAGTATCATTACAGGATTCTGCAAAGGGCCCCCTCTTCTGCATCCGCTGGGACCGGTAAATGATCATCTTTTCTCACTGATATACTTCCTGGATGAGCGCTATATTTACACAGAGGGAGAGAGGGAGGTGATCCGGTTTGGATCACGGATGGATAGCTGGATAGCTGGCTGTGTGGAGGTGCCAAATGTGTCAGTGTTTATTGGGTCACCTCCTCACCAGGCTGGATCATACAGCTGGCAGCGATCATAGGAGCTAAACATACCAAGCTAGCTGTTATTTAAAGTGCGGTCTCAGCTCTGTGTGTCCCTGTATGGTTGAAAGTGCACAGTCAAATAAAAAAAAACTAGCCAAGCCTCTTCTAAATGGTTTAAATGGACCTAGTTCATCTTTTTGCATGTTATAATTTAAGAAAAGTATTCAACAATGTGACGTGTGATTGCAGGATTCTGTATTACTGTAGGTAGACAGGCAGCCCCAGTTCGATATGGGAACCAGATGAGGGCTGGTTTCATGGTGCAAGTGGAAACGAGGTATTAGGGGGTCTCTGACAGCGCTGGAGGTTAAAGTGGGGCAGTAAGATCCATCCAAAATCAGCCACCGGGGTCTGGACTGAAGACAGGAACACTGATTCGCAGACTGGGAGAGAGGGCTGGAATGCACCCCTCGTCCCAGCTTCTCCCTCCACTCAACACACTCGAGACTGCTCATCTTCATAATGCACACTCCTTCACTGAGACACATAGCACAATGCAGAAATGTAATAGAAATCAGTCCTTTTTTAACCAGTTACTTTATATATATATATATATATATATATATATATATATATATATATATATATATATATATATATATAAACACATACACATACTGCAACTCTCGTCAAGCATTTTGTAACCCACTGGAGTCTTTTCCTCTCGTTCTCGGCAGAGCCAGCTGGCTTCTCCAAGAAGCAGCCCCAGCATTGATTACCGGTTAAATATAACCCGAGGAAGTGGCAGATTGTTTGTTTCTAGGGTTGCGGTGGAATATATTTGCACTTCTCCACCGGCTCGTGAGATATCGGGTGCGAATTCCACAAGGCACTAACTGCTGCCTCGCTCCTCTCCGTCTCTCTCTCACACTCTTGTAGTAGGTGGCCTATCCTGACAGGAGCTGTGATAGCACCCTGAGATCGTTTAAATGAACATATGTTCAGTTAATTTCACTGTGTGGCTCGGCGTGTGTGTGTTTGTGTGTTGTTGGTTGTGTGTGTGGGTCATTGTTCTTGCATGAGACCTGAATGCTCTTAAACATTTCTGAAATGAGACCTTGTGATACAACGGAATGAATACCGTTTGGCCTTCAGTTCTCAAACTGGGCTAGATGTTTGTTAATTTCTCTTTTTATTATTCTTATTATTTATTTCTTAGCAGACATCCTTATACAGCTGTTACAAAGTATCACAATACAAAGTACCACATTGCAAAATATCACCTTACACAATATCACCTTCCAGATGAGAGCAGTCATAAAGTACAGTAAAATCACTAGAAAATAAAATCAAATACAAATAAGAGCAAAATAAAAAAAATACAGTAAATAATGACCTTTAAGAGCAAATTCGACTAAGAGCAGTTAAACTGATAGCAAAGATATTTGCATTAAGGTTCCATTGAGAGCATGTAGTAAGTACAATAAATGGATAGAAACGATTTCAAATAAGAGCAATTACAAAAAACATGAGTATGGTTACCTATAAGAGTAAAAACAACTACAAGATAGTTATAGTTAGGCGCAGGAGTTTAGTACAGCAAGGTATGGAGCAGTTCAGTGCAAAAACAAGCTGATGCAAGTACTGGTACAGTTGGGTGCCATCTAGTCCAGTATAGTGGAGAGCTGTGAGGTTTACAGATGCTGTCTGAACAGGTGTGTCTTGAGCAGGCGCCGGAAGGTGGTCAGGGACTGAGCAGTCCTGATATCCGTGGGCAGGTCGTTCCACCACTGAGGGGAGAGGGAGGAGAAGGAGGTGGGAGAGCGGAGGGGGGAGGGGTACAGCTTTTCCCAATAAAGCCATATAGTCATATACAAATGACTAGCATGATTCTAATAAACAGAGTGACTCCTAGTAGAGCAGAACTTTCCTTGCATTTATTTGGGAAAGGCATGCATGAAAGCCTTATCTCTGTGTCATTCTTGCATAGAGATACAAACAAACTTGAAGGTTTTCCTCGATCACGGCACAGCTCATTGTTTTCCAAAACAAAGAAAAGGAAACCTGTTTCTCTTTCGTGCCCACTTTGATGTATGAAAGCAGTACTGGGATTGAGTTGAAACTAGTATTTTTTTTGTTCCAGCAGAAATCGAGCCAGAGTGGAAAAAAGCAGAGGTATCAAAACACTGCTAAAAAAAAAAGTGGGTACCAATATGTGTTGAGTACCAATATGATATTAAGTTATAAATGCCCCGAAGATTTAAAAAAAAAAAAAAGTGTTTTTTTTTGTCACTATTCCAATTCCAAATCCTTGAAAGGACGCAGTTATTCAACCAATTAAGACTTAGATCGAGCTTAATCTCAAGGTGCATTTTTGTAATCTTTTCACAGTCTTGATGATATATTTTCTTAAAAAATAAGAAGATGGAAAGTGTCATTGTTGTGGGTCTGGGTGTGGGGGGTGTTAGGTGGAGGGGCAGCGTGCTCGAAGCAGCAGATTCGGAGGAGGGGGGTTATTTTCACACCTCTTCACACAGCTTTCACGACCCGAGCTGGAAGGTTTTGTTTTTTAAAGAAACTCCACAACCTCAACGAAGAAAAGTCCTTTAAGCTTTCACTGGTTTTGACAACTTTGAGACGTGACAGAACATGGCTTTTTATAGCAGTTCACTTTCCTAACTGAAAAAATGCAACTCTTAAAAACTTCCATTTCAACTATTTATTTATTTATTTATTTATTTATTTAACCAGGAGATGTACCCTTTGAGACAGAGGCTTCTTTTACAAGGGGGTCCTGGAACACTATCAAACATGCCACTGTATAAAAAAAGACAATTACAATTGCTATGCTTTGTTTCAATTTGCTACTCTCTTACTGTGGGAAACTTTGAGAAGGGTTCAGCGATTACTCAGACACTAGAAGGCAATTTTGTTTTTCAGAAAAGTCCCGCGCGTACGGATTCCAGCTGGTGAGTGGTTCAACCAAAATTACAAGTTAGTCATCAAAATGAACACTTAGTAACTGAACCAGAGCCCGCTTCAGAAGAAGACTGAGATAACAATCTAACTGAGCATTCTTCCTACGACACAGCACTGTGCAGACATTGTTTTTTTTTACATTACGCAAGGATCTGTAACCCCAAAGGGCCAAACTGTGCTGAGCAGAAGTACGTCGTCGGAAAGCGGTCAAAGACCGAAAATAATAATAATAATAAAAAAAAACCGACGGAAATGTTCGGCCACTTTTGTTTGTTTGCATAAATTAAATCAATCCCCCAATCCAACGTGACTTTTTACTGATGCGCTATGACCTTTACTGCCTCCTCGGTCAGCAGTCCCGGACAAAAATGACACCAGCAAGCAGGCAGCCATCTTTAAACTACACCCCGCCCAGACCTGCCAAAGCCTTCTATCAGGCCCACCGAGAGGGCGGGGAGGACGGGGAAATTTCCCCGGGGCCCAACGCCTCGAAGGGGGCCCAACGCCCCGAAGGGGGGCCCTGATGTGCTTCTGTGGTGTAATGATTGTGTATCCAGGCGCTGTCAAACACTTCCTTTCACACAGTGATTTGAACTTTCGCATTTCATATTTTACTACACCAAAAAGCTGATTGCATAGCAATTTTATGTATTTTTTTAAAGACTTGTAAAAACTTTAAAAGTACCCTAAAGTTGCACAATATATACCACAGTATGAATTATTCTATTATTAAGATCTATAATTTGCTCAAAACAACGTGGTGCAGCAGTTTTTTAGAAAAATGAAACACAATTAGAAACACAATTAGAGAATGATCGGTTATATTGCTTAAAATACAAATATATTTACTAATACAAGCTATTAGATAAGAGCAGAGATGAGTGGTTTATGTTTGGCACGGGATAAATAAAATAGTGTATAGCAACCATTAAAATGTAGTTTATGCTAAAAACGCATGTTATTTGAAGTAAGCTTCCAATTAATGACTATTACACATGGAGTTTGTACAAAAATATATATATATTTATTCACTTACCTAAAAAAAAAGTTTGAATACTGTAAATAACTTAAACATAACTACTTTGAGAAAGAGTAAACTATCCTGCTGCAGATTTTAATTGAGATATTGAAACCTCTACGCGTTGCTGACAGTTTTCTTCAAACCCATTATCAAAATACTGTATCGGTTGAAATGATCTTTCTCAAACACTGTTAAGATTGCAAGTATCATTGCTTGGTTTAGAAGCTTGGTTTAGACTACAGTATAGTACAAAGTCGGATGAATGTAGTACCAGCTGCCCTCTGTTGTTTTGTGATGGAGGAAGGAGGGGAGAGTTAAAAACATTGCCTAGAGTGGTATAAGCAAGGCTTTAAAATCGTTTTTATCTATTTTTACACTCCAATGGCCTGATCGACTAACCCTTATCACCATCTCTCTCTAGCAGGTTGGAAGTGAAGCTGACCTACGGCACAGGAAGTGACGGGCTACCGGGATGCAAACGGTTCAACCTTGTCATCTGAAGCACGAGGCTTGAGCCAGCCCCTGGGAACTCCCCTCTTTGAGGGGTGGTATTTAAATAACCAGGTGCCAGGAGTTTGAACAATCTGATTCTTCTCACCACAGCATAATCAAGTCGAGGCAGTAGGTTTACTAATAGCTTAATAGCTTACTAATTTAGATTTTCATGCACCCACGATTTACTTAACATCTCACTACTCCTGGCTCCTGATCATTTTAATATAACTGAAGAATTACAAAAATAGATCTATGATGTGTATTACTGTTGGCTTAGTACAGGGACTTTTAAACAATATTGTAACATGTGTTATCATACTATCCCTGGTATGTAATAATTATCACTGGAGGTATGGGGATGAGTTGTGGGTTTAGAGTTCTACATGTA
Source organism: Acipenser ruthenus (assembly GCF_902713425.1). Lineage (NCBI taxonomy): Eukaryota > Metazoa > Chordata > Actinopteri > Acipenseriformes > Acipenseridae > Acipenser > Acipenser ruthenus. The sequence goes on from NC_081221.1 coordinate 1,220,553, forward strand.
TGAATGTTACAGTTCTAGATTTGAGAATATGTTAGTATTATGAGATTGCATCTATGTTATTTATTGTATGGTAGTTGGCGTGGGAGTTCACTGGTTGCCCATCACACTGTGTGGTGTTACAATCCCCACCCTCCCTCTCAACTGTTGCAAACTACTAAGGATAAATGTGTTTGTAGATAACCGTACTTGTCAAACTAACGATGGCACCAGAGCTGAGGAGAGGGCATGCCGCAGGAAGTACTAAGATGCAGCAAAATCCAAAATCTGAAGCAAACGTTTCAACTAGAAATTGCATTTCCATGTAACAAAAATAATCATAAGAACATAAGAAAGTTTACAAACGAGAGGAGGCCATTCGGCCCATCTTGCTCGTTTCGTTGTTAGTATGATCCCAGAATCTCATCAAGCAGCTTCTTGAAGGATCCCAGGGTGTCAGCTTCAACACCATTACTGGGGAGTTGACGAATCCACGCTTCTTTGGTTCCAGATGATTTGAAATATCTTCTGCACAAATAAGTACGCGTAACAAAGCAATAGGCTTTGACTGAATTCCCACACTGAACAATACCTTTGGCTAAACATAGCTGAGATGAGTGTGCAAATGTATGAGAGCATCCGATTGCTTCTGTTGTTCTGGGTTTGTCGTGCGTATGAAATCAAACCACTGGAACTGAAAATCTTGGGAAATTGTTAAAATAGGCAAATGAGCGATTGTCTAACTTAATTGCTATTAACATTCGTTTCAAATAGTAAGAGAAAATGCACACAGAAATGGTAAAATACATAAGATTGTTTTTTTAGAAGTTGTTTATGATGTCTAATTAAAGCACAAGGTGGTCTAACATGTCACACACGGGTGCCTATTGTTCCTATAGCACTGATTACTGACCGGAAATTGAAATTTTAACACCCAGAGCTTATCATGCACTCATATATATATATAAAGGACATAAATGACAAATGTTGATGTGTTCTACTAAATTTGCACACGACTGTAAGAATGAATACACTGTTTAAACTCGGCCTTTTAAATGTTATATCCTTGGCAAATCCATACCAAAATGCATTTGTAGTATATCCCCTCCAGTCATTGTGAGCACGATTGTACCATGGTTAAGTTTCCTATCTATGCATCTATTTTATAATGCAAATCTGTTTTTTCAAAGTTTTTTGGGGGGGTGATGGGGGGAGGGGGGGGACTTCTGGGTTATGAAGAAGGAAAATAAAAAATGCTAATGTTGCAAAATGTGGATTAACTTCATTTGTGTGTGTGTGTATATATATATATATATATATATATACTGTTTAAGGAAGGACAACGGCCTAATGGCTACAGCCAATAATCGCGTTGCAGTTTTCTGGAAACGTCGCGCGGGGTAATGTTACATTAGTGTAAATGACGGGTTTTGAAGTAGTGCAAAAAACTATCCAATAAGTGTTTTAAGAAAAAGACCAATAGCACACCATATTATCCCTCAAGTGAGTCTAATTGTGCTCCAAACCACATTCTCTCGCCTTTAAAAGGCGTTTGGTTGTCTTCACACAGTCCCCCGTTCGGTCTTCACACCCGCTGCTCAGCAATGTTTATTCAGACTGTCTTGTTAATTATTCTGCCTGTGTTTTGTATATTAGGAAGGCAGACTTAGATTATCGCTTTTATTTGAAGCGTTCAGAGTTTCGGGTGTCTGTCTAAATCGTCTCTGGCGACTTTGATGTGACTTCTCAAATTAGCTGTTAACACGTCTTTATGTGTAGAATGAGATATAGGGGCAGTTATTTTTTTGTCAACTTCCCCCACAGAGTGTATAATCTAAGTGTGTACAATGTAAAGTGGTCTGATGCGCTATGGTCTCGAGGATACAGCAGCAGTGTCTCCCACCTGGGATTGAACCCACGACTGTCCAGTCAAGAGTTCAGAGCCCTAACCACTACTCCACACTGCTTCTCTCTCTCTCTCTCTCTCTCTCTCTCTCTCTCTCTCTCTCTCTCTCTCTCTCTCTCTCTCTCTCTCTCTCTCTCTCTCTCTCTCTCTCTCTCTCTCTCTCTCTCTCTCTCTCTCTCTCTCTCTCTCTCTCTCTCTCTCTCTAATTTGAATTATTAAAAAAATATTCTCAGGTATAGACCCTTGAGATGCACCATCTAATTTACAAGGGTGGCGACAGGAAGAGACACGTGTCAAGGCAAATGCAGTAATTGACATATAAGATTGGCTATAGCCCAGGGTTTAACAAAACAGCGCTTATTTGTAAGTAGCCGTAGAATGATCTGACATGGATAGGAACTTTCCCCATTTGTACTATGCCAAGTAAATATGCCCAGTGTCTGTATTGCCACTGTTAGTCAAACAGTGTATTGAATTACCGGTATCTGTTTAAGTGATGCACAGTTCAACACGAGTCTCTGTAAATCGCTTTGGATAAAAGCGTCTGCTAAATGAATGGCTAAATAATAACAAAATCCTACAGCACAGCACAGCAGTGTGTAGTAGTGGTTAGGGCTCTGGACTCTTGACTGGAGGGTCGTGGGTTCAATTCCAGGTGGGGGACACTGCTGCTGTACCCTTGCGCAAGATACTTTACCTAGATTGCTCCAGTAAAAACCCAATTGTGTAAATAGGTAATTGTGTATAAAAATAATGTAATTGTATGTAAAAATAATGTGTTATCTTGTAACACTTGTAAGTCGCCCTGGATGAGGACGTCTGCTAAGAAATAAATAATAACACGTTTATTTGTGTTGATATTTTATTTTATATAGATGCAATATTGGCAGTGCAATAGGTAATTGACTCAACTCCAAAAAAAAAAAGGCGTGGAATAATATTTAAAATTGTTACATTTAGTGACAAAGAGTCACATTTAGTACATTGTCATATGCCAATAATTTTCTTCAAGGTAAGAGACAAAGCGGAATTCTACGGGACTTGAACATAAATTATGTGGATATGTAGAGCAACTACATCAGATAATATAATGAGAATATATTTCTGCCATAATGGAATATATATATATATATAGTCCATTACACAATATATATACTGTGTAATCATCCGACCAACTTTACGCAGACACATTTCTAAGAATTAACAGAGTGGGAAGAGAGATATGAGTTAGATACGTTTAAATGAATTTGTCATCGTTTCTTGAAAACTGTAGATGAGTCGCTCAATTATATTATGTCAATGCTTATAACTTGAATTACAGCCTACTATAGACTACTATTACTACTACTGCTACTACTACTACTACTACTAATAATAATATTGAGCTATAAACACACACACACACACAGACACACAAATAGGACTCGTTTTTTTTTTTTTAACTGCTTTCCTTTTGCCAGAAATGCAGTATATATTATTAAGTGTTCTTATTTTTGATAAATGGATAATGCTATTATCTTGCAAATGAAGCGTTTTAACCGTATGCTCGTGCAATTCCATACGAGTACCATACTGTTCAATGACTGTAGCAATACTGCTGAACGACCCAGCACCGGCTGCCATCCCAGCACAGCAGCCAATCAACGGGCAGAATAGAAATCTCTTCGAGAAGGTCCCACCCCCTCGACCAATCAGGAGCGGTAAAAACGATATATTATTTAATAAAGAGAGCATGTGTTTTAAGGGTTGAAGGAGCTGAGACAGCGGTTTGGAACTCAGTTAAGGACTGATCAAGCACGTCTATAGATGAGGGCTGATATTTTTTTTTCTGTCGCTTGTCAGTAGCATCATCCTTTGAATTTGACCAGCAGGTGATGAATACAGACCTGATAACACGATTTATGACTGTTTAATTTCGTGTAGTTTTATTTATTAGTGTATGTGTTTGAATTGTGCTAGCTCTTTAAAGCACACGCAACTTATGCCGGAGCGGCACACGCTGACAGATGCTGTACGTGTAAATGGGCGGACTGTATACAAACTTGGGTTAAACTTTCTATGTCAGGATGTTGAATGGGACTGAGGCGATAAGTTTTGGCAAAGAAGCAGAAACGGTCAGCCACCATCACCCCCACCACAACAAGGATCCCTCGGAGCTGAAGATGGGAATTCAAGACGCAAGATTTTTATATCAGGAGCCGAACCCGACCGGACTGGAGAACTGTTCCCTAGCGTTACCTTATTCCAGCCAGACTTTGCCCGGGAGTCAAAGCGGTCGATTTTTCACCTCGGCAGCCCTCAATAGCTGTCACTACAACCCCATGAGATCCCCAAGCGCAGGGGGAGGGGGGCAGCCGTACACAGCACCGGGGAGCGAAGTTTGCGCCGCTCCTGGGGGTGAGATGTACCCCCCTAGCAGTGACGGGTATCCTTCCAGCCTGTTTCACCACGGGTACCCACGGGCGCTGCTCGAACCCTTGCCCGGATTTCAAGTTTGTGGGAAAACGCAGGCGGTTTTAAATAACTACCCGCTATGGGCGAAGTTTCACCAGTACCAGACTGAGATGATCATCACTAAACAGGGACGGTAAGTGAAGTAAATTAATTAATTAAGCCTTATTATTATTATTATTATTATTATTATTATTATTATTATTATTATTATTATTATTATTATTATTAGTCGTCGTCGTAGTAGTAGTATTGTCATTTGATGTTTTTATTGCAAATATTCAAAAAGGCTAATTTGCATTTACGATTTATAATCTGGTGTACAAAGTTATTTAAGCGCAGCTATCTGACGCTGTCACATGCATGGGATATTATTCTTAAGACTCAAATGCAAAACTTGTCTTACGTGCAGATCTAATAGCACAGTGCATACGTACTGAAGCGCTGTGTGGATTGCGTGGAAGCGTGCATGCCTGCTGCCGCAGGGTGAATTGTCACCCAGAGCGTTCGAAGCTGATACCTGTTGCGCTGCGGTGTGTTTTTACCCAGTATAAACACAGAGCTGTTAGTGTCGCTATGTCGTTTAGGACCGGGAGCGCGTTCCTCGTTTGCAGTACTAAAGCAATCACGCTGTGAATGTTTGTGCTGTTTGTTTTGGTTTTATTGCCCCACACACACTCATTCTGCCGGACACAGACACACAAAGGCCAAAACCATCGTCTTTTGAGTATGCTAATATTTATTAGCGGAGGGAAAATGTCTATGCTGCCATGAAGCGTTGTAAAATAAATCTGGAGCATTTAAGTCACACAGAATTGAATAATACCCTCAAGTGTCGCCTGACCATTTATTCATTTTAATTGCATCTAGGAAGTTTTTTTTTTTTTTTTGCAACTGTAAAAAAAAGGGGGGGGGGGTGGTCATGACGTATTTAGATATTTTAATATACATATAGGCCTATACTGTTTTGGCCCATTTAATTTTGTAGATGGATGCACATTTTTTGTTTATTATTATTATTATTATTATTATTATTATTATTATTATTATTATTATTATTATTATTATTATTATTATGATTATTATTATGATTATTATTATGATTATGATTATGATTATGATTATGATTATGATTATGATTATGATGTTGTTGAAGCTGACACCCTGGGATCCTTCAAGAAGCTGCTTGATGAGATTCTGGGATCAATAAGCTACTAACAACCAAACGAGCAAGATGGGCCGAATGGCCTCCTCTCGTTTGTAAACTTTCTTATGTTCTTATGTTCTTCTTCTTCTTCTTCTTCTTCTTCTTCTTCTTCTTCTTCTTCTTCTTCTTATTTCTTTGAGCATAAACATAAGCCATACATTTTCTTATAAGAGGTTTCACAGATCACAAAGCAATACAAAAAACATAAAACCAATCAGAGAAATATTACAAAGGAGAGCAATGCGTTTTGTATAGGGTTGCAGATATGAAGGATTGAGTTCTGGGACGCTTTCAATGAGCACTTTGACCCTTAAGGAGACGGGCTCCAACCACTGTTCACATCAGACCATGAGCCGGACGCCCTATACATCTTAAATTTATTTTGAGTCAGAAAATACTGTGAACAAGCTCCCACTGCCTTCAAAGGAATGTGCAGTCTCGGGTTCAATTAGGCTACTTCGTTCTAGACACTGAAATTAGTCAACAACAAAAAAAAGCAAATGTTCTCCTCTTTTTGTTTTAAGAAATGCATTTAAAGTGTGAATAACGCTTGTAATGAGTGTCACACCTATACAATAATGTATATATCAACCTCTTCTATAGAGTCTTATATAGCGGTATTACATGTGTTAAATACAGTTTTTATTGTAGATACCGTCTTTATTTCCATGGCCCAGTGGCAGCCGCTATATAATCCTTTAAGAATAATGAGTCGAGTTCTTCACGGTAGAACACACAGGTTCAGAACGATAAAGACACGATTCTGCAAAGCTGGATTGGAATGGTTTTAATAAGAGCGAAGTGCAGCGCCCTGTATGCTGCACAACATGACTGTGTCCGAAGAGACCGTCAGTTTCATTGCATGTGTCTAATCTTGTTCTAAGGAGCTGCATTATAATAATGGGCCTATATTGTGTTTGAAGAAGACATATTGAAAATCAGATACCAAAAATATTAAGGTACAATAATGTAAATATAAATGTAAAACATATATACAAGTAGGCCTACAGGTTATTCAATGCAATAATAATAATAATAATAATAATAATAATAATAATAATAATAATAATAATAATAATAATAATAATAATGTGTTTAGATTTTACATGTTATTACTGCTATCGTTGATTCTGTTTTGCTTGATTATAAAATGTTGAAATGTTACAGTATATATATATATATATATATATATATATATATATATATATATATATATATATATATATATATTCAGTCTGCTCGATGCAATGAACACAGTGTAACACAATTCGACTTTGTCAATACGTGTGCGTTCGTAGAATCGGGTCGATTTTTAAAATACAAATTGTACCAATATACGTTAACTTAAATTCAAAGTTCAGATGCACAATAAACTAAAAAAAAAAAATAAGCAAAGCTTCAGGTCGATGAAATAAATCAAATCAATGAGTGCACGTTACGCTGCAATAGGTTATGGTTTACATGAAGTAAATTATGAAACGCAACACCAATATAATGAAGTAATTCCCCCACAGTGTTCACACCTAGTATACCCTCGTTCATGAAAGCCAGTATAACTAGTATTTGACCTATATAACGCTTTACAATACATTCAAAACAACATAAGCGTTCTCAATACCTGGAAGGCGAAACGTGTATTTATTATTTACATTTCTTGCATAGTTAACACTGAGGCCTGCTTTTGGAATAGGCCCTACACACACACACACACAGACACAAATACACACGCACACACACACACAAATACACACACACACACACACACACACACACACACACACACACACACACAGACACACAAATACACACACACACACAGACACACACACACAGACTCAAATACGCACACACACACACACACACACAGACACACACACACACACACACACGTTTGCATTCCTATATTTGTGGGGGCTTCTCACTGACTCTCACTATATGTTTATTTACTATTTCTAACTCCAGTCAGACAAAACTCCACACGGGGCGAAAGTCGACAACAAACTAAATATTTTGGCACTTTTTTTTTTTTTTTTAAGGCAAATTTAGTTCTTTAAAAGGTGTCTTACAAAGTGGGGACGTCCACCCCCCTCCCACACATATTTTAAGAATTAAAACATAAAAAATAAATAAATTAATAAAAACTACAAAATGATCACAAAAGTCTACTAATAGTAGGACAGTATTCCATGTTGGATTTCAAAATGTCACATTTGACATATTTTTTTTGTTTCAGTTTTCTGTTAAGTATATGGAAAACTACAAAGCGCTATAGAATAAGTTAACCTAACCTTATTCAGCAGGTTGCATTCGCCTTATGAAGCAAAATGACTTAATTCTAGAGGATGATGCAACAGTTCTGCCCACAGCTGTATATATCACACAGAAATATAATTTCAGTACTTTTTTTTTTGTGGTCTTCATGGTTGTGACTGGGTTTTAATTATTTTTAATTATGGCACTGCTATCCTTGTGGCAACTTTTAACAAGAACTAAATAACAAATGAAACGTACGAAAAAAACAAAACAAAAAAATGGAGGACGAAGCAGGTTTATGTTTTGGCCTGTCAATTTGAACAGCTTCTACACAAACATTGCCTGGCAGTTGCTGTACACCTGTATCGCAGGGTTGTAAAACACTACACTGTATGGTTATATTCACAAAGCATTTATAACTTAACACCACTTTGTATGCTAAAATGAATGCATGGCTACTTCATATGAGGAGGAATGAAAACTTGGCATTCTTCAGGCATTTTGCAAATCATAATGGTATAGCCCACCTCAGTTCAACATTTAGTCAGTACAGTTTTACATTTCTCAATTTGACAACATGACATGCATCTTAAGCAGTAGTCTGTACTGCATGGTATTCTACAATATTGCACTACAGTATATTGCTCTGTTAAAAACAGCAGACGTCTGCATGTGTAAAGACCTGCTTTGATTCATTAAATCAAATTCTCTATTGTGAAGAGGCTTTACTTTTGTACACTAGAATATTCTCATGCTTTAGCATGCAATTACTGCATCCAGATTACTGCATTATATGGTAATACTGCTGTAATACTGCACATTAAGCACGTTGTAACTATGCACAATAGCATTGTAATTATGTGTAAGTGCCCCTGTATTTACTAAGTAACTACTATGTAAATACACAGTAATTAGACAATGTGTTGCCAAATTAACATTGTAGCACAGTGTAATAAGTTGACATCATTTTAATGCACTACTCTACAATACACTGCCTCCATAAGACTACAGTATTAGTACTATACGTCTAATCTTGCATTTTTAATAGGTGCAAATTCAAACATGCAGTACAATTATTGTATCTAACTGCTTTGAGATAGTCCAGAAGTGAATGGCAGGTAGCTACTTTAAATAAAAAAGCACTACAGAGGAGCAGTATGCAGGGCAACTTTTAATATCTCTGCTATAATAGCACACAAACATCTTGTGTCACTCATGCATGCACTTGCACAGTCTTGAGCAGCATGCAGTGTTTCTCGTGTTTCGCTTGTATTTGGTTGGGGTGTTTTTAGTACAGAAGTAACACCCGCAGGTGCTGAATTTAGTGGGCAGCAGAGGGCATTTGTAGTGGCACACACATCAGCAGAGAGTGCATGCGGGCATTATGACTTGAATTTGAAGTTGTGGGTATTCACCAGCGCATTGAGGTTAACAAGGAGCAAGTGATCATAACAATATAGTTAGAGAAAATTAAAATAAATGGCAGATGATGCCAGTTAAAAATGTTCTAAAAAAATGACAAAATAGGAGGATGCCACTTTTAATAGGTTACATGTTTAAGTCCCAATCATTATCTCTGGAGGGTTAAAACGAAAACTACAACACAGTTTTTTTTATTTATTTATTGAATCCTCAATCGTAACATTTCAGTAAATCATAGAAGGCAGGAAACTGAAAAGTTTGTCACCAGACCAAAAAGTTCTTGTTTTGTTCTGATTGGTATTGAGCAGTGGAGCTGAGCTTCATTTACCACTGCATTCGAATACGTGTCGTCACTTTCCACTGTGTGTTTGTGATTCAGGTAGAGAACTCACAGTTTTTTCCTTTTCGTAAATCTGACAAAGCAGTTTTCTTCATTAAAAATATAATAAAAACACACAGCTGAAAGAGATTTGAGATAGAGCAGCGTCTGACGTTTCAGCACTGTTATTGAGATCCAGCACTGATAATGATACAGTACACATTACGATCAAGCATGTTCATGAAGTTGATTCTTGATGTCTATTTTGGAAGAATGACATATATTTTGAAACTGTTTACTCGGGTCGAAATGAACTTCTAGCCTACTTTTTGAAAAGGAAAAAAAAAACAGTTCATTTAACACAAGCTCAATCATATATATTTAACAAATAAGGTTGTTTCTGTTTTGTAACTTTATTTTCTTGCACACAACTCAATTTAAACAAAAACTTTGAAATCTAGACAGCAGTAATAATACACAGATTGTAATCTCGTTTTAAATCCTGCAAGCGGAGTCTCCAATAGAAATTTAGGAATTTGCTGCCACTCAGTAGTTGGGGTGGGTTTAAAGTATTCAGAATGAATCAACGACAGATACAAGTGCCAACTGCTCTGGGAAAGGTCGTTTTTGTTTTGTAGTAGCTGTGGGTAAGGGGTGAAGTAAAGGTGAATTGAGTAACCATTTCCACTGTTAAGGTTTGTCTTCATCTTTTGGTGTGGCGTTTCAAAGGATTTTAAACTCACAGCTAACAAATACAGCGAAACCTCTAAACAGGACATTCAAATGTTGGGGTAGCCGTTGCACCTAGACAGCCTTTTAAGCAAGTTGATGTACTAATGCCATTAGCAATCTGCTTAGCTATCAGTATATTGAAGTGCAGCATGCCGTTTTCAAGGAAATGCTATTGACTGTAACTCTTCAGAAAACATGACCCTTAACCCTTACTACCAGAGCGCTCTCATAACTACACAGTGCTTTGAAGACTTCCTTTTCTTGTGTATTTAGAGCAAGCCTCAAGCCGAACTGTGGTTGCAATGAAACCTGCCTGCCCCTTTTCAAGTTTCCTTCTAAAACAGGGGTTGAAAAATTGACAGTTACTGTTAATTCCGGGTCAGTGCCTTGGTAGAGTGGCAACGGTGTTTCCTCACTTTACTACAGTAATGCTAGTAAGTTTAGTAACTGTGACCGAGCCATGACCCCCCCCCTGGGGCTAGAGCATCCAAAGCTGGCACCCTCCCTGGCGTGCCGTTCAAGACAGAAATAGACTAGCGAGATGCACAGTTATATGCTTCGTTTCATAGCCTCAATGCACAAGGTTAGCGTTTTTTCTAGATTTTCTTTAGGTTATTAGAAACTAGGGTAAACAGACGTTTTACTGGGACCGTCCCCGTTTTCAACTGTCCTGACATTTTTTCCTCAAAGCTTCCGGGGTTTTTCCATGGTGCCAGAAAGCACTGCTTACGTTGATTAGGTGAGCAATCACATTAAAATATGGTTCTAGAATAATATTCTCCATATAGGCTACTGTACTAAATTAAAAGTATGCATAATGCTAGAAAAGAAGGGTGCAGATAACAATCTAAAATGTTGGTGAATGAACGCAGTGATCACATGCAGATTAAATCTTGATACACATTGTAATTCCAATACGTTCTTTTTATATATATATAATACACCCAAGATAAAGATAAAGCATTGAAAACCACATACACTGCACCTGCAAAACATTGCAGCACGCCAACCGGGGGGCACCAGGCGATGGGCATCAAGGCTTGGACGACCACCAATGCAGGAAATGTACCCAAGAAGCTTAGGTGGCATTGCCCGATGATACGGACACAAACATTAAAACCAGCAGATTTTTCAAGTCGGTTAGCATTGCAAAGTGGCCTGCTGAGTGCCTGCCACTCTGCAGAGTAGTTCAGGGTTGTGGCTGCAGATATAAAGTCACATTGTTTCTGAGCTACTAAAACGCTCTTTAACTTGTATTTCCTGTTCACCGGCGAGGTGCTGCGGTAACAACTTTAAAATGAGGACCATTGGTGCAGACCAATTCTAATTACAATTACACATACAACAGCATTCTCTGCAGAAATTACACTTACATAGAAAATAAATAGCTACACACATTAACATGTTTGATCTATGTATTCTACCGTGCAGCAATCACAGGTACAAATACAGAAACATACTATAGAACTTTTTCAAACAAATGGGTTCACCTTAGGCAAAAATCTGGAAGGCAAAGTCTAGGGGACTGTAACTTCTGTGCTTGGACAGTCTCCACTGTCTGTGTCTGTCTGTCCCTAGTGCTTTCAATGAAACTCTTGCTCTCGCATATGCAAATTAATGTGGTACTTTTCTGATTTCCTATAAAAGGGTTTGTTTTAATAACCCTAAAAATATCACCAGAGTCAATTCAATTCAGGAAAGTGACACAACCTTTTTTTTTTTTTTTTTTTAAATAAATAAAAATTTGCGTGGGTTTATTCAGGTTTCATATCATAAAGTCAGCCACAGGTTTCTGTTTTTAATTTGATCAGGACTTGAGTCTGGAGTTTTCATGAATTAAATCTGCACTGAATGGATTAAAGTGATTTTGAAGAATGTTAGCCCATTAAGTGCCACTGTCCTCATCTGAGGACAGGTTACTTTGTAATTTTTTGAAGCATTTTAAACTGGCATCTACCTGTTATTTTAATTTTCTCTTTAACTATATTGTTACGATAACTTAATCTGATTTTATTAACCGAAAAACATAACTGGGCAAACCTGGAGTCCTGTTACACACAATACTTTTCACGTTTTTTTTTTTTTTCAAGAGGATGGTTATTATTATTATTATTATTATTATTATTATTATTATTATTTATTAATTAATTTATTTCTTAGCAGACGCCCTTATCCAGGACGACTTACAATTGTTACAAGATATCACATTATTTTTACATACAATTACCCATTTATACAGTTGGGTTTTTACTGGAGCAATCTAGGTAAAGTACCTTGCTCAAGGGTACAGCAGCAGTGTCCCCCACCTGGGATTGAACCCACGACCCTCCGGTCAGGAGTCCAGAGCCCTAACTAATACTTATGCCCAAGTAAAAGTTTCATATGGCAATATCCATTTTAATTCTGGAGCTTAATACTTCGTAAAGCATCCTGCACTTGGAACGCCAAATTTGACAGAAAGCAGCAGAAGGGAAAATAAAAAAGAGCCCAATTCTGTGAAGCTGGCTGGCTTTAATAAGCGGTTTCCTGTAAAAAGACTTGCAGGGTCTCGTGACACCAATCAGAAATGTGCCTGATTGAAAACCAGAAAGCAGAAGTGAAAAACATGAGTGGCACATGCCTTCCTGGAGCAGTCTGGCAAGACCACGATCCACCAGAGACTATACCCAACTCTACAGTACCATCTTAAGTGAATTTTTCATTACAGGGTTCTGGCTATAGCAGCGGTATAGCAGGTAAACCATATTTAAAAAAAGCATACCAAACTATGGTAAATGCATAGTATAAAAACAGGAAAAAGCCAGAGTAAACAGCAAAATGACCATGCAAAAATACCCTGGCTTCTGAATGAGTTGCCAGTGCTACTTCATAGCATGTTGCATCGTATCATTGTTGCATTTACATGCAGTCGTGTGCAAATGTATTAGAACACCTCCAAATGTGTCATTTATATCCTTTATGGACCTACCCGGATGAAAACCTCTGGGGGTGAGAATTTCAATTTCCAGTCAGTAATTGGAGGATTGGAGATCCCTGTGTTAGACCACTATGTGCTTTAATTAGGCATCTTAAACAACTTCTAAAAAGTGTCCTGCATTTTACCATTTGTGGTTCTGTATTCCCTTTCTCTTGCTATTTGTAATTAATTGCATGTGTGACCTGTTAAAGTCTGGTTTATTGTAACTGGGTGTATTTAAAGGAAAACTACCTTGATACACCCCCATTGGCTGAAGCCAGGTGAGTCACTCACCTCCCTCCTCTCCTTCCTTTGTGACACAAGGGCCCAGCCTCTTGGCTCATCTCTTTCTGTTGCTCCCAAAAGCACAGTTTCCACCTCCCCCAGCCCTCCTGCAGCTGTGTTGGTGGCAGCGGTGGGATCTCAGACCTGGGTGGGAGGTGGAAGCTGTGAAGAGCTCATTAAAACTCAATGTAGCCGGCACTGATAAAGTCGAGCTGCTTTATAAATGACTCACCTGAAAAATAAAACCGCTACAGCTTTTCATTCCTGTTGAACTCTCTCACAGTTTCCAGTGATTTTGTTTAAGATGCAGAGTTTTTGAAAAATAAAATAAGGCATTGATATTTTGAATATTAATCTGGATTAATTCTGATCAAACGGGCAGTGAAAAGGATTTATTTACGCTCCCCCAAACATCTCTAATAAATCTTAAAAGTAGTTCATAAGTTTGTCAACTAGTTGATCTAAGTATTTTTTAAATTTATTTAAGGACTTCCTCATTAAGAATTGTAATGAATCAACAAAACATGAAAAGTTTGTAACAAGTATTATTATTATTATTATTATTATTATTATTATTATTTATTTCTTAGCAGACGCCCTTATCCAGGGCGACTTACAATCGTAAGCAAAAACATTTCAAGCGTTACAATACAAGTAATACAATAAGAGCAAGAAATACAATAACTTTTGTTCAAGTAAAGTACAAGTTTGACAAACCACAATTCAATAATACAGCAGGTAATAGTGATAGTTACATCAGGATATGATTAAATAGTGATAGTTACATCAGGATGTGATTAAATACAAAGTACTACAGGTTAAAAACTTGGCAGATTACAGTATTCTGAAGTACAGGATTAAATGCAGTAAAATAGGGGCTGATAAGAGCAAAATAAAGCACATTTACATGAAGGGTGATAGTGTCCCAGGATACAAACAGAGGAGTTCTACAGGTGCTCTTTGAAGAGGTGAGTCTTAAGGAGGCGCCGGAATGTGGTCAGGGACTGGGCAGTCCTGACATCTGTAGGAAGGTCATTCCACCACTGCGGAGCAAGGGTGGAGAAGGAGCGGGCTTTGGAGGCAGGGGAGCGTAGCGGTGGTAGAGCTAGTCTTCTAGTGCAGGCGGAGCGGAGAGGTCGAGTGGGGGTGTAGGGAGAGATGAGGGTCTGGAGGTAGCTGGGTGCAGACTGGTCAAGGCATCTGTAGGCTAGTACAAGAGTCTTGAACTGGATGCGAGCGATGATCGGGAGCCAGTGGAGCGAGAGTAGTGTACACACAGTCGTAGTTGATGTACTGTTGTGGTCGTCTTCGTCAGCATTTTTAGCCTTTCTAAAGAAGTAGTCTGTAATAGAAATTCCTAATGCTCTTTTAATTGCATCTAGAGGACTGACTGAATTTATTATTATTTATTTCTTAGCAGAAGCCCTTATCCAGGGCGACTTACAATTGTTACAAGATATCACATTATTTTTACATACAATTACATTATTTTTACATACAATTACCCATTTATGCAGTTGGGTTTTTACTGGAGCAATCTAGTCCAGTACAGTCCTACACCTGTTTAGTTCAGTAGAGACAGAGCCTCTTAGCCACATCTCTGCAGCTCTTGAGAAAAAAAGAGGTGACTATGCAAACTGAACTGGACACCTCCGAGAGAAAGCTGTCCATAGGTAAGATACTTTCCTTGACAGAGACCTGGAGAACTGAAGCTAGCAGTACCATTATCAGACCAGAGCATAAACAGCGGGTGTTGAACACACCACACAGGGAAAAATAAAGGTGTCAAAATATTTCTGTTTTTCTCGGCTCCCTTGCCTAACGAATCGCTGACCTCCCTGTTACCTCAGATAACTGCTGTGTTAGAAAAATCAGTTCACAGGGTCCTCTCTCCCTCATCTTTTATTAAGCAATCATATGAAATATTCACCCTGCCCCACTTTCAGAGCGTGAAAATCCTTTAGCTAAAAATAGCCTTCTTGTGGCTCTAGTGAATTTAGTGCTACTGGGTGTTTAATAGGCATGATGGAGGCTATAGTGAATACCACACATGTTACCAGATTTTTTTTTTTCAATTCAATGAAGCTGTATCAACTCTGAAGCAGTTCAGATTAGTATATATTAAAACAGTTAGCATTTTAAAATTGAACCATTAGGTATATATATATATATATATATATATATATATATATATATATATATATATATATATATATATATATAAAATCAGTTATAAAAACGAATTATTAAACACATAATCAGAATTATTAAACAATAATCCATACGTTTTTTTTGTATAATAAATTACTGCTACAGTTTTGTAAATGTCAATACAAAATAGCAAAATCGATTTAACAATTGCACTGTTTCTGAAAAAAATGAAGGCTGAAAACTGCCGACAATCTCAGTTTTTTTTTGTGTAATTGTAATTACTGCAGCTGAATTGTAACTGCAATTGTAATTTAAATTTAAACCTCCTTGTGCTCTGTCCTTCGGAAGAGACGTAAAACAAACGAGGTCCTATTGGAAGTGACTCTGCAGCAGCAGTTGTTGATGATGCATAGTTCACCCCCTAGTCTCTGTAACTCGCTTTGGATAAAAGGATCTGCTAAATGACTAATTAATAATAATTAATCCCAGGCGGATGTTCCCCTACCTGAGTTTCAACATCACAGCTCTGGACCCAACGGTCCATTACAACGTATACGTGGACGTGGTTCTGGCGGATCAGCACCACTGGCGCTACCAAGGAGGGAAGTGGGTCCAGTGTGGCAAAGCAGAGTGCAACATGCCAGGTAAGAGCAGACACTGAACCTGCACTGTGTGTTACAGTGTATCGCTGTGTTTATGATGCTGGTATGGTGTGTTACAGTGTATCGCTGTGTTTGATGCTGGTATGGTGTGTTACAGTGTATCGCTGTGTTTGATGCTGGTA
Organism: Acipenser ruthenus; assembly: GCF_902713425.1. NCBI lineage: Eukaryota > Metazoa > Chordata > Actinopteri > Acipenseriformes > Acipenseridae > Acipenser > Acipenser ruthenus. The sequence goes on from NC_081221.1 coordinate 1,236,995, forward strand.
TGGTGTGTTACAGTGTATCGCTGTGTTTATGATGCTGGTATGGTGTGTTACAGTGTATCGCTGTGTTTGATGCTGGTATGGTGTGTTACAGTGTATCGCTGTGTTTGATGCTGGTATGGTGTGTTACAGTGTATCGCTGTGTTTGATGCTGGTATGGTGTGTTACAGTGTATCGCTGTGTTTGATGCTGGTATGGTGTGTTACAGTGTATCGCTGTGTTTGATGCTGGTATGGTGTGTTACAGTGTATCGCTGTGTTTGATGCTGGTATGGTGTGTTACAGTGTATCGCTGTGTTTGATGCTGGTATGGTGTGTTACAGTGTATCGCTGTGTTTGATGCTGGTGTGGTGTGTTACAGTGTATCGCTGTGTTTGATGCTGGTATGGTGTGTTACAGTGTATCGCTGTGTTTGATGCTGGTATGGTGTGTTACAGTGTATCGCTGTGTTTGATGCTGGTATGGTGTGTTACAGTGTATCGCTGTGTTTGATGCTGGTATGGTGTGTTACAGTGTATCGCTGTGTAAGTGCTGGTATGGTGTGTTACAGTGTATCGCTGTGTTTGATGCTGGTATGGTGTGTTACAGTGTATCGGTGTGTTTGATGCTGGTATGGTGTGTTACAGTGTATCGCTGTGTTTGATGCTGGTATGGTGTGTTACAGTGTATCGCTGTGTTTGATGCTGGTATGGTGTGTTACAGTGTATCGCTGTGTTTGATGCTGATATGGTGTGTTACAGTGTATCGCTGTGTTTGATGCTGGTATGGTGTGTTACAGTGTATCGCTGTGTTTGATGCTGGTATGGTGTGTTACAGTGTATCGCTGTGTTTGATGCTGGTATGGTGTGTTACAGTGTATCGCTGTGTAAGTGCTGGTATGGTGTGTTACAGTGTATCGCTGTGTTTGCTCTGTGCAGGTAACAGGCGTTACATGCACCCCGACTCGCCCAACTCTGGAGCGCACTGGATGAGGCAGGAGATCTCTTTCGGGAAACTCAAACTGACCAACAACAAGGGAGGCTCCAACAACACAGGGCAGGTAAGAGCAGCAGCATGCAGACACACACTGACACACACACACACACACACTGACACATACAGTCAACACTCACTCACTGAGACACACACGCTGACCACTGAGCACTCACACATGCCCTATAGCGCTAAATACAGTAAAACAAACAACACATTCAATGCCACACGTTCCTGCTGTTTTTCGGTTACAGTGCCAGATCCAAAACAGAAAGAAATAAAGCAGGTTTTTCAAGCACGCCTGTTCACTGAACTACAGATATAAAAATGTTTTTTAAGTCTGGTTCCAGCAATACTACCCTCTCCCTCTCTCTGCTTAGATGATCGTGCTGCAGTCTCTACACAAGTACCAGCCGCAGCTGCACATTGTGGAGGTGAAGGAGGACAGCACTGAGGAGCCACACATGATTTCCAAGACCCAGACCTTCACCTTCCCCGAGACCCAGTTCATCGCTGTCACTGCCTACCAGAACGCAGACGTGAGTGCATCTCTTTGAAGGATCTCTGGTAGCAGAATACTACAGCGTTCTGTGCAAAGATCAATGGCCAAGTGGTGTGCAGGGTGAGGCATGCAGTCAGGGGAGCATAGGTTCGCATCCTGGGTGTGCCAAGTCGCCGGTCTTCATTGGGGATTTCACAGGGAGCATTGGTTCTGACGCTAGGTTAGGGAAGCAAAACCACCAGGGACTGTTTCTCCTCATCGTGCTACAGCGAACCCTGCTGGCCAGGCACCCATTGAGCTCGGAGCGGACACCTGCAGGGCTGGCCTTTGTACTCCAGAGGCCGGTAGCTCGCTGACATCCACTCTCGAGTTCCTGGGTGTAGGAGAAAGCTGGATTGGTCGCGGGATCAGAGGACGCCCACTGAACCTTCAGTTCTCCTGAGCAGCTGTGGGGAGGAGAAAAAAACAATTGGGCAATCTAAACTGGGGACAAAATCGAGGGTATTATTATTGGGCCGTTTTTTTTAATAATTACTAGCCATCATTTATGTTCTGATAATTCTCTATTTCATTTTTTAATACAATACACAATATTCATTCTCTGTTTCCCCTTGTCCTTCTTAAACAGATCACCCAGTTGAAAATCGACCACAATCCCTTTGCTAAAGGGTTCCGGGACAATTTTGATGCGTGAGTAAACTTATTCTTTTGAAGGAGACCAAAATAACAAAGATTATTGTTTAGGAAACTTGACATAATACCGTTGTGAAACAGCGTGAAATATTTATTCTTAGACCGTGGTGTGCCATGAAATAAGCCTTAAAAAACATTCAGCCCAGCGCTTGAACCCAGATCCAACTGCATGCTCCTTGTTGTGTTTCCCAGGATGTACGGGCACATCGAGAATGACCGGCTCACCCCCTCCCCTACTGATGCCACCGGCTGCCAGCAACTCCTGTCCAGCGGATGCTACCCCCAGTCGTACCGGTCAGAGCCCTACCTGAGCCCCCTCCAACAGAACCGTTACTACAGCCACGATCGGGCAACCGTGGGTCTCCCAGGGCAAGCCAAGGAGCCTGGTGTCAGCAGTAGCAGTCCGCACAGCCGCTGGTACCACCCGGGGCAGCAGACGCCCACCACGGCAAACCGGCTGGACTTCAGCTCCTACGAATCCAACTACGCCGCCAACGCCTTCGTCTCCTACAAACCCTTCCCCATCCAGACCTCCGCACACCACCCCCTGGGTTACTACCCGGAGCATCCTTTTGGATCGTCCACGGCTTCAGGGGCGTGGGGTTCCAGCCGACCCACTTCCCAGTACCACCACCACCACCATCACAAACCCGGGCTCAGCTGGTTCAGACCGGCACCGACTCACCCCTCCGTAGCCCTGGAGCTCCAGCAGGGCCAGCCCACTCTCCCTGCACCCCAGCAGGACAAGGCAAAGGAGGCTGGAGGGGAGGACTCCTCCTGGTTGGAGCCCCCCTCGGTGAAGTCCGTAGACTCTGCCGATTCGGGGCTGTTCGAGGGGGCGGAGAGCAAGAAGAGGAGGGTGTCTCCGTACGCCTCGAGCACAGAGAGCTCGCCCCCGAACCGCGCAGCAGAGGCCTGCGAGAGGGACTGCAGTGGCGATGCTGGCTATTACGGGTTTTACACGAACTGAACGCAGAACCTGCCGCAGAAATGAATACCGAAACGTACTTTTCAAAATAACACCCAACGATTGGGATGGTCCTTAAATATGGGTCTCCTGAACTCTCTCTCTCACACACACACAATCTCACGAACGCTGTTCCCGTCGCCCGTTTTTTTTTTTTTTTTTTTTTGCGTGCTCAGCCAGGTCACGTTGTTGCTGTTGTCATTCGTTTATTCCATTGTTGGTCATACACATCAGAATGAAATGGTACCGTGTTCATCTAGCAGTCTTCAAGGTTTTATCGCACTTAAAAATGAGAAACGCCATTAGAGTCCATCCTCTAGACTTGCCTTTCCCACTGAACGTTAGCGACCCCTGCTGGTGGAATGCCCACACACATCAAAATCAACTTGGTTATTTCTCCAGTGCTCACAAACTGCCCTGCACTGAGAGTAGTGCCTAGCCCCAGTGCCTACAGTGGCTCCTTCAGGGTGTGGAAACTAAAACGCACATTCTGCGATTGTTATGGTTACCAGGGAGGGTGTTGACCCTAGTCTCACCTCAACCTGAGGTATTCTGGGATTTGTAGTCCACCAGGTGAATTGGCTAATGAGGTAGAGTCCGATTGTGTTTGTTAAAAAGCAGAAATGAACAAAGAAAAACAAAAAAAACCTTCTGTGTAAATACTGGTACTGCAAATGAAATGAAACTGTGTATGTTTTTTTTTTATTACAGTGAGAACCAGATGATAAGTGATGTGACATCATGTTTATTGAATATATATTTTTAAAACAAGGTATTTTATTTTAGATTTATAACCAGCCCATATATGAATGGGATAGACTTGTGTCCTGACCAAAAACACAAAAAGCAACTGAAAATTATTACAGACGTTTGGAATCACTCAGGAATCTGATGGACTGTTTTATGCTGTTGCTGTTTATAAGTAGGCCTACTGGGATGAGCAAGAAGGGTTTTTAATGCTTGTCCTGCCTGAAACATTTGAGCAAGATGGGTTAAACAAGATGTACCTTTGACCCTTTCATGCATGGCGACCTCATATGAGCCGAGCGCCATTTCCCCTCCCATATAAAGCAATGAAAAATGAAAAATAGATTTATCATCTGTTCAAAGCTACTTTTTTCCTAGCTATTTTTTTTTATATTTCATGCATAACAGGATTAAAAAGAGAGCACCCTGTAAAAAAAACAAAACCAAAAAAAAACTGTCATATTTTGGACATTTTTAATGCTCAATAAGTCAATCGGATCATGTGACCTACAGCTCAGCACAGGAAGTGATGCAATACCAACATGAACCAGTATACTGTATTCTGCAGCATTCTTGAAAACGCCTGTAGGTGGATGCCTATACATTTCCCCTCACCATATAAAGCAATGGATAACTTTTCAATGAAAACTATATTTATTAAGTGTCCAAAATTACTTCAAATTGTCATTTTTTTCAGCTATTTTCAATATTTCATGCAGAAAATGGTTCAAATAAAACAGTACTAGCAAGCCAAGGGGAACAATGATACGGTCGCACATGCTGATGAGAAGCACAAGAAATGATTTTCAAGCCTTGGTTATACCAGTCCTTTAACAAAGGGGAGAAATTATTTAGCCTTTCTTCTTTCATTTTAAATTCAACTTTCAAGTAAACAGTTTATTCAGGGAGGGGTGTTTTTTTATTTTTTTTATTTTCTTTTGGCTGGTTATAGCATTTTTGTAAATTTGTATTTGAAAGCAATGTTGCACCCCCTTTCCAACTTATTTGTAATACCTTCCACTTAAAAGGGGTACTTTTATATCAAGTACATTTTTCTGATATTTCATTTTTCACCTATTATGTGTGTTCTGTATTATCTGTTGATGTTTCTGTGCATATCCGTATTTACCAGGCCTAATTATCCCAGCAAAAGTTGCTATTAAAAAAAAGGCTGGGGAAGAATATTAGTGATGCTCACGGACGCCCATAGGTGCAACACTAACATTCTTCCCCAAGGTCTACTTTTTCAGACAGAACTTTCGCTGGAATATTTAAGAACGGCAGATATACTAACAGTATATTAGAAACAAAATAATAATGTTATAAAAAATCATAATTTTGAATATATGATTTACGGTACACAGAAAAAAAAAAAGATTTATTTATTTGAAGCTGGCTTTAAATGGAGAAAATGTGCAGTGTCTTTTTTTCTCTCTCTCTCTCTCTCTCTCTCTCTCCAATGCCCCACCAAACTTAATAAAACAAACTCCGGGACAACATCGACTTTATCCTAAAATAAAATAAAGTTTTTAATCAATTAAACCCTTTGTGTGTCATATCAATAACTCTTATTTTGCAGTGAAGACACAAGTACCAATGCAGCACAGGCACCAAATCTTACCTACTGATGGCAGAAATAGTTTAAAAGACAAAACAGAAACTTGCAAGGCTCTTCGGTTTTAAATGTGTTTTCAAAAGGCACGCATTTAAAAAAATAAAACACACACATTAGTTCGGTAGATTTTAAATGATGTGTTCCCTTTTTTTAATGGAGAGTTTTATATACAGTACAAAAAAAAAATTACAACAACAATTGCGGTCGACTGTGCAAGAATCTAAAATTGAGTCAGTTTACAGATTGTTTGGGCTTAGATTTTTATATAGTGACACAGTGACACCTTGTGGCCTCATTTTGCAATTACAATCACTGATCGATCTACTGCAAGATTCCTGTAAGTGTTTATTCACAGATAACATTCGTAATCTCTAAACCTCGATAACTTGTGCTCTGAGTTCGGTGTTATTGGAACGAGGCGACCATGAAAGAATAAACTTAATGAACTGTTTCAGTAAGATTGTTTCCATTTTAATTAAACGCAGGACAACTACCAGCTTTGCAAATCATCGTCAAATAAAATCATTCATTAGTCTTTCGTTCATATGCAGAAATGCTATACGTTCGCTAGGAATAAACCAAAATCATTTTTGTTTTTTGCACGACCCTCACTTCTATTAAATATCCAGATAGACAGATAGATAGATAGATAGATAGATAGATAGATAGACAGAGAGTAGTGTGAAAACCTATTAGAACACCCCCATTGCTTCTGTAGTTTGGATTTGTTGTGCGTATGAAATCAAACCGCTGGAACTGCAAATCTTGGAAGACTGTCAAAATAGGCAGATTCGTGATTGTCTCATTTAATTGATGTCTTTATTACACGTGCAATTCATTTAAAATAGCAACAGAAAAGGAACACGTGATAAAACGCAGGATAAGTTATTTAAGATGTCTAATTAAAGCACACAGTGGTCTAACATGTTCACACATGTGTGCCTGTTGTTTCTATTATTTATTTCTTAGCAGACGCCCTTATCCAGGGCGACTTACAGTTGTTACAAGATAGCACGTTATTTTTACATATAATTACATTATTTTTTACACAGTATTTTTACATACAATTACCCATTTATACAGTTGGGTTTTTACTGGAGCAATCTAGGTAAAGTACCTTGCTCAAGGGTACAAGCAGCAGTGTCCCCCACCAGGGATTGAACCCACGACCCTCCGGTCAGGAATCCAGAGCCCTAACCACTACTCCACACTGCTGCCCATTACTGACCGCAAGTTGAAATTCTCACATCCTGAGGTTTTCATGCAGGAAGGTATATAAAAGGATATAAAGGACCAATCTTGAGGTGTTCCAATAAGTTTGCACACTACTGTATATTTATATATATATATATATATATATATATATATATATATATATATATATATATATATATATATATATATATATATATAAATAAAAAAGACATGCTTTGGAACAGACAGTAAAATATGAAAATACATTATTTAATTACAACAATTGCATCCAGTAACATGTTCATGTATTTATGAATATGGCTTTTTCTTGACCTGGGAGTGTAAAGGTGGGTCACGTTAATAAGTAGTGTGCGTGTGTGTGTGTGATCTGGACACACCAGGCTCTTTCAATAAGGGGTCAGTGCATTAGAAAAAAGGGTGACTGACCCTGAACCCAAACCAAACAGATCCTTAAACAGCACCGTGGATTCACCAGACGGATGCCGCTGTAACCATGACAGCCCGATTCAAGCCAGACTGAGTTTGTAATTTTAAATACTAAACCGTGATGAATTGAGAATGACATTGTTATGTCAGATTAATAAAATTAAAGCTGAACATCAATTATATTGCTTGTTTTTTTTTTTTTTTAATGCCGCCATACGGACAGCAGCGCTATAATTTCAATTGAATCGGAGCCTGTAAAACGCCAAAAAAGTATAAGGTTTAGGGAAGAAGTGCCTGGTAGACAAGGGTCTGCTTAATAGATTCATTTTTTGTTTTCTCTAATACTTCCTAACAAATAGACGTCACAGATATTTTTTGTCAAAACTTTGTGCTTAATTAACGTTGTCTGTATCCTTAAAACACACACACACACACACACACACACAAATCTAAATGAATCCAGAAAAATTCAGGTGTGCGAGATCTGTTTGGTTTGAACATTTAAGTCATACAGTAAACACAATACTGAGTATTGCCAATTTGGTAGACCCCCCCCCCCCCCCCTTCACCCATCCCTTAAGAACCTATTACAGCAATCCCTATTCAGCTGTACAGGATACATATTAAAACATTTTGTAATAGCTCCTTTTTTTTATATATTTTTAGTACATTGTTATTATTTCATAATATTTGCTATAATACACAGTTATTCTTCACCAGTTCCAGACTGGTTTCTGTAGGTATCTCCTACTGGTCCATCCCCTGTGAGGGAGTAGAAATGTTCCGAGGTTGTGTGCTTGTGGCTCGATCGCGTGGATCACTGTCACCACAGAACAGCGTTGTCCATTTCTGAAAATCCCGGGTCCTTCCTAACTTTCCAGTATGTCCCGTTGCTAAACCATAACTCCTTACCACTGACGTCCACCGTTCTCCTGTTAACAATATTAAGAGCAATAATAATTAAAGTGTTACACAGTTTTTAGTCTGTGTCTGGCATAAAACAATGAAGATCTATTGAAGGATGTATTGCCAGCAATCAATTATTAGTAAAAACCACAGAAATGCTGTCAATTATTTAGCTGCAAAGTAAGAGATTCTTAATAAGAACTCTGGTGAAACATCAACCTGCCTTTTATTGGACATGGCACTAGCGTGGGCACTTCAATGATGATTATCAGTGTCGGGCAGACCCAACATCAAGGTAATCACGTAAAGAACATAACAGCAGCATTCATGCAAAATAAAAGCACAGCTAAGTGTAATAAAGCACAGTGGAAGCATGGTCAAGCGTGGGGAAGCATTGTAAAGCACAGAGAGGTATGGGGTAGAAAACATGGCAAACTAGTGTCTGGTAAATGCCTACTGTAAGCATGGGCAAAGCATAGCCGTGCAAAAATACTCTGGGGGACTCACGTGAAGAAGCGTGGCTGGTATGGCAGTCCGTTCTCCTCCAGGACTTTGCGACGTTCTCGCTGGAGCTGCTCCACCCGCTGCTTCTCCATCTCCGCGGCCTCCACATTCCCCTCCTCCAGGTACCTGCCACACACAAACCCACCAGCAGGGCGGCGCCACACCAGTGCCGTCAAAAAAGACACAGAGTTTCTTCTTGCGCTTGACAGCGTTAGTATTACGATGTTCAAGTGGGAGTGCAGTTATTAATGCACAGTTGTATTACATGTGTGGTTTGCATGTATATTGGTGTGTGTTGCATGCATGGTTTGTGTTTGCTGTGCATGTTGCGTGTGCGGTTTGCGTCGCGTGTGTACTGCGTGTGGTGCCAGTACCTCTGGTCGGGTCGGAGCCGGGTGTCGGTGGGCGGCAGCAGCAGCTTCAGCTCTGGGTTCAGCTCGTTCAGCTCCAAAGCGTACCGTGTGAAGCCGTAATAGCGGTCGAAGTCGGCAGGCATGGGGTCTGTAAACCAGCAAAGACTCCTGGTTAATAAACATGATTGTAATGAAGCTAGCACTACGTTCCCAGTTCCACTGCAAAAGAGGCACATTCGCAGACGGTATTAGCGTTCTAATGCCATTTCACCATCGATAAACTCCTGATAAAAGTGAACCCCACTTTGCTGTCTCAATCTTTGCTCAGTTTCTCTAAAGGGATGTGAAAATGGGTTTACTGTATCATCACAAATCTAAGTGCATCTGCCTATGTACATACAGAAACAAACTTGGTACACACTTGCATACAGAAACTAGTTATTTATGCTACACGATGGATGATGAATGAAATACCGGAAATCATTATTCTGCTTCAATAATCTCCAACAATTATTCAGTGGTTTAATAAACTCCAGCATGGACACCTCTCCAACAGTTGCGTGCAGCCTCTAGGTTTGTAGCAGAGGTTCAGTAAAGTGGTAATTGAGTCCCAGGTTCGATTTCTCAGGGGATGCCCGCCCCCTGCCCCTGTGAAATCGCCCTCTTACTTGGTTTCCAGATGCAGTGCGTCTTGGGGGGGGTCCCGCAGTAGATGCCCTCGTGCCAGCGTCCCCCGAGTCGATGGATCACCGTGCCAGCCTCGTCCAGCACAGCCCCCTGCACCTCATTCATATTAGAGCCCCAGTACTTGGACTGCGGAGGAGAGGAGGCGAGATTCATCCATCTGTTAATTCGCTTGGATTAACGTTTCAGGTAACAGTACGACGAGATGCAATAACCAAGACTTCTGTCAACTAGGTTTGTTCTTCTGGTTACATCCCAAACCCCTTTCCCACTGATCTATCAATTTGGGACTTTAAGAAACTATTGTATTTCAAAGCGTTTCCTCCAGTCTTTAACTCCTATTGTTTTTGGAATGAGGTTAAAATGCCTGTTAAATTTGACAAAAAAATAGACCCAAACAACTAAGTAACATGGCACAACTTCGCATTTGGAAGGTGTCCGTTTCTCATTTCGTACCATTTACATACATTTTCCTCTCCTTTCAAGAAAGTTAATTCAGTACGCAAAACTTCTCCAATAATGCCTTGATCCGATATCTTAACACTGATGAAAGCATTAGTCTGAATATTGTTCTTCAAGAAACAGCGCTGTGATCAGCCACAGGTTGCCAGATCGGTGTGTCTTCATTCCCAGTTCTCGCCCCTCTCTCTGTCTAGCCCCTCTCACCTTGCAGAAGGTGATCTTGCACTGGCAGATGCTGCTGCTGTTGTTTCGGATCACCACCTCCCCGTAGTGCTCGATCCAGCGCTGGCCGCTCAGGATGTTGTGAATGCAGGAGGTCACCTTGTTCCACTCGTAGTGGTCCCCGAACCTGCAAGCACACGCGCGTCAGACCCGGGTTCCGTTACAATTCCAATTCCAAATACACAAAAAACGTAACTACCTTTAATGCGTTTTCTCTATTTAGTCTAAATAACCCATTCGATAATCAACAGGTACAAATACAGAAACATACCAGATCGAGTTTTTCAAGAAAATGGGGTCACCAAAGTAAACGCATGATTCAACCGGGAATCGATCAATGATATGTTCCTATCGCAACCATGCCACACACGCTGCACTTCTCTAAATATTTAAAAGAGGCGTCACAGTTTGAACTCACTTTGTAAGAGTGACGTTCACCATCCCTACTGGAACGATCTCCAGCGACTTCCCCCAGAATTTGTTTTTCCACCTGACGTCTGCAAACGAATAAAGAAACAAGCTAAAGCAAAAACAGAGACCACAAAGACAGTGGCTAAAGTACTGTACCAGTATTTGAATACACACGAATTCAGTGCACAATGCGGCTTACCTTGCCAGAAGATGAAGTTGTCAGACTCAGCCTGACACACAGAGATTGGAGGGTGATGGCTGACCTACTGACAGACAGAACGTTACTACGGCGACACAAAAACAACAGAAGAGCTTGGCGGCTTTTTATCACTGGTACGTTTTTCTCAATAAAAAAAAAAAAAAGGAAATGTTTACCGCCAACAGGAAGTGGTTCAGAGGCTGACAGGATGCGGTTACCTGCTCGCTGATGAAGCGGAGGCCCTTATCCTCTCGCTCGCACTCGTACGTCTCCCCCAGAACCGGGTTGAAGGGTTTACTGCCGGACCGGTGATACGCAGAGGCGTAGGCCGAGATAGCGAACGCAGCGACGAACACCTTCAGAAAAACAGAAAATAATTAATAATCCAAGAGGCTGGAATAAAAAAATAAAAATCGGGGCTTTCAAAAGGGAATCGGTCAAATTAAACAATTTAGAACTGTGCTGGAACAAAAGGCCAGAAACGAAAAGCAAAACGCTTTATTTTATAAGCGAGAAATCACTACAGTTCTTAAACCACCCGAAGATATTTATTTGAAGGGTTTGATGTGGGGCAGGAAGGTGAGTTGGGCAAGTTGACGAGAGAGGGATAACCGGAGGGCGGTGTTAGAACAGGTGAAAATTGGGGCGCGGGGGTGAGCATGGTGGGGTTAAACAAAGGGGATTGAGAACAAGGGTGCGGTAATAACGCAGGGAGGAGGGGGGGTGGGTGATCGTACCATCCTCTCAAAGGGGTCCTGTCTCTGGTTGGCAGCGTCCAGCAGCTCAGAGTACTCCAGCTCCTCACACAGTCTCTGCAGGGTGCCCAGGGGCTCGTTCAGCTGCACCGGCATGGAGACGCGGGACAGATCCTTCCCAATGTTGTTGCGCATGATGTTCCACAGGCTGATGTTGCTGGTGTTGGGGCCGGGGGCTGGGAGGCAGGTCCGCCGGCCAGCGTACTGGGCAGCCCTGCTGGGGATACTGGGAGCGCTGGGAACAGTCACTGCAGGGGAGAGGAGAGGTCAGACTTGTACTGGTGCTGGTAATGCAGCTACAGAGTTTTGTTGGGTGAACTGCACCAGCAGTGTGGAATAGAACACAGTTGCTTTTTACCACGCGATAGACCAAGCACACAGACATGGAGAGAACCAGTAAACGGAATACATGTGATGGAAAAATATTACTTACAGAATCGGAGACCAACAATCTCTCCAAAGACCCTCCCCCATCTCCCAGGCCCCTCCCTCCTCTCCCAGGCCCCTCCCTCCTTCCCTCTCCCAAGCCCCGCCCTCTCCCAGGCCCCTCCCTCCCGCTCACCTTTCCTGAGGGTCGCGGCTCCCTCCCTGCAGTCCAGCTGCTCCTCGGAGTTGCTGTAGGTCATGTTGCTCACGCAGGACTCTGCGTCGGAGGCGTCGTTCTCCGAGGAGCTGCCGCAGACGACGACCTCGAAGGCGTCGAAGAATTCGGCTTGGGAGTCCGACAGAGACGCCGAGCTGTCATTGGAGCCCTGCTGCTTTAGAGATCGCTCACCGACGCCAGGGGAGACCTGCTGCAGAAAAGGGCAGCACTTCAGTCAAACTCGTAGCTGCATTTAAGTTAATGTTACAAAACTGTAATAAATACGTACAAACTTTAGGGACTAAGAAACTCAGAACAGTCCAAGATCTAAGATCATAAGCATTACTGGAGGTAATTAACAATTTATTAAGATCAATTTGGGGTTTGACCAAGGATATAAACAATTATGTACTAATGTTTCAATCTTTGCCGCCTTCAGCATGCTTATTATTATTATTATTATTATTATTATTATTATTATTTATTTCTTAGCAGACGCCCTTATCCAGGGCGACTTACAATCGTAAGCAAATACATTTCAAGAATCACAGTACAAGTAATAATACAATTAAGAGCAAGATAAATACAATGACTTTGGTTCAAGCATTAAGACAAACTAGAAGGATCTGTTGGTTTCACAGATCCCAGGGATGTAAATCCCTATTGCATAGCAGATTAGTCCATTCCTGGTTTAAGAAGACACTCTTGAGCTTGTTACCCATACACTCTGTGGCTAATCAAGCTTGTAGTAAAACCTGGAACGGGTGATAACTGCTACGCAACAGGAGTCTTATTTCCAACCCTGGAACTTGTTGAAAACGTCAGTCTACTTAAGTTTTGTTTCTTGTAGTTTTAACAACAAGAATTCTGACTGTGTTCTGAAGCCATGGGTGATTAAGTTAATGTTATTTATTTTACCCGTTTCAACTATCATTTAAATGTTTAGGTGTAATGATAAAGGCTGCGTACCTCCTCTTGGCTCACAGACACAAAGGACGCGATGGTGGAGTCCGATGAGGTGGACAGTGAGTGAATTCGGGTCAGGTGGGTCTGTAGCTCCATGTTCTGAGAGGAGACCTGCAAAGGAGACACAGAAGATAAGAGGTGGGCTATTAAAAGTGGGTTAAAAGCAAATGGATGTCTTATTCCAATACAGCTGTGCTCTGGAGCAGTATTTTTAAAAGGGGTGTTGAATTGAAAAGGGGGAATTGCTGGGGGTCCCTACCTCTGACAGGGCGTTGCGCAGGTTTGCTATCTGTGTGACGGGGGTCTCTCTCTGCTCGGGGTGCAGCCAGCTCTGATGCAGGCGTTCTCGCTCCAGAGACAGGGAGTCGAAGGCACTTTTCAAGGAGGAGTGGACTGTCACAGGGGGGAGGGACAAACAAAGAATCACTTTAATACAGCCGGCCCAAATCATAGCAAAACCTGGAACGGATCAAACCGCTATGCATCCCTGTGATTTTTTTTTGGACAACTTTTTTAAACTTTTAAATTGCATTCCACTGCCTCAAGATGGCTTCCCATGTACCCGCATGGACCTCTCAGAACTAGATTTCCCATCCTCCTCCTGCTCACATATGTAACTGAGATGGATTTACCAGTGAGCAGGAGGATGATGGGAAATGTAGTTAAAAAAAGTGGTCAAAATGTAAAAAAAAAAATTATTAATAATAATAATAATAATAATAATAATAATAATAATAATAATAATTAAAACAATACACTCACTTTACGTAAACAGTTGTAGCAACACATGGGATCATGTAACACAATAAAATAAAAAGGTCCTTATGTACCCTTTAAGATCATTATTAACAAAGACTTATGCTGCAGAAGTTCTCTCGCTCTGAGTTAAGTCAATATTTTAAGGTATTTTACAGTTGAACCCTTTCATGCATAGCTACCTTATATGAGGACGGACACAACACTGCTCTAGTCTTTCTATACATGGGGACATATGGAAGACGCAAATGCATGATGACCTCATAGGAGTCGGATGCTATTTTTTTCCTACCCGCTATAAAGCAAATGACAATTCATGCTCACCTTTCTGCGCCAGGCTGCAGAAGTTCTGCTGGAGCTGGCTGGACTCTGGCTGGAGGGAGAAGGCACTGGGGAGGGGAGGGTCCAGGCAGTCAGGCAGGCTGGGGTCTGAGGCATGGAGCCGGGACGAGACAGCCTGGTTAAATACAAGATCAGTTATACTTCCACTTCTTCCTAGGTCTTTTCACATCAGCAGTGTCTTAAAAGGTTAAAGCGAATGTTACTGGGCTGAAGGCACGTCAATCAATAGGGGAAGCAGCTGGTTGGTTAATGACAGGAAAGGTACCGTTGGTGGGGTGGGGACAGTTTTCACCCTGCAGGTGACCTAGCAAATGCAGGGATGTCAATAAGACTCCTATTGCAAAGCAGTTTCACCCATTCCAGGTTTTAATACAAGCTTGATTAGCCGCAGTGTGGATCGGTAACAAGCTCAGGCGTGTCTGATTAAACTCAAACCAGGAACGGCTCAAACTGCTTTGCAAAGAGAGTCTTATTCCCGTCCCTGAAGTGCAACGCTAACTGAAAGCAAGGCTTGGAAATGGAGATTTCTTGAGAGGCATGCAGCGAATGGGAGTTTACAGCAAGTAATTGTGAGATACAAGAACTTTAAAAACACAGGTGAGATGTTTAAACACAAACAGGGAGCACGCTGTACCATTAAGACTCTATTTCTAACTGGTCTGACTGTCTCTTCACACAGCCCTGGCCCTAGCCTGCCCCCTGGTGGTGGGTGCGAGCGAGTGCAGCTCACCGTGCCTGCAGCTTCCTCCTTTGCAGAGTTTTTGGTGCACCAGATCTTGGACGATCGCTTCTCCTTCTTGGGTCTCTCCGACACCAAATTCTGGGATGGAGGGATGGAAATTCTAAGTCATTGTAAGTCACATTAGCAGCAACTGCGCTTATAATGGTCGCTGAGAGCGCAGATCTCTCACTCAGAATGTCAATGACAAACCATTCAAAACGTTTAAACCGCAGCTGGCTCTATATAAACAGATCAACTACGTTAATATCAGCTGTTGGTCTGTTTTTATTTAGATGTAATCACTTCATACGTTCATAAGCAGATTTGAGTGTATTTTCTCTTGCACTCTTTGTATGACACAGCAAAGACCGCATGAGAAATACACTCTCAACTTCATCAGAGGCAGCCACCGAACACTTCTGTAACATGCATGAGTGTTGGAGAACGACACTCCCATTGCACAGCTGTCTGAGTCGTTCTAGGTTTTTAACCCCAGGGGTGGCCAAAGTTTGTTCCAACCCTGTTCTAAATTGTTTAATGGAACCAATTAAAACCCCCATCGAGACGCTGAAATAGTTCATTATCTCATTTTACCCATTAAACCTGGAGTGGAATACCCCTCCAGGGATTGCGACTGGACAGTCTCAGACTGCTCTGCAATGGGAGTGTGGTTCTCTCCCTCCCCCTGCCCTGGTTACCTGGCTGTCACAGATGAGGGGGACGGAGGCGACTCGATGGAGCAGCTCCAGACTCTGCAGCAGCCTCCACAGCTCGGTCAAGTTTGTCTGGCATTCGGAGAGCTCTGGAACAGCACAACAGACGAAGAGAATTTAGAGTTTAGAATTTAGAATTTCTAGTAGCCAAACAAGCCCTAAAGGCTCCCGGTGATTCAGCATCAACAGCACGGCTGAGTGACCCATTCCATACCCTCACCACTCTCTGTGTGAACTGCCTCTATCCCTGGGTGACCCATTCCGTACCCTCACCACTCTCTGTGTGAACTGCCTCTATCCCTGGGTGACCCATTCCGTACCCTCACCACTCTCTGTGTGAAGAACTGTCTCTATCCTTTCCGTTTCTAAGTCTCTCCACTTCCAACTGTGTCGCCTGCTCCCCGTCCTGTTGAAAGCTTAAAAGTATTGGCTTCAGAGTCAATCTGTCAAGTACACACAGCTGGTTTCTACAGCTGGTTCAGACGAGAAACTACATCACCTCAAGGATGGAAATAAGACCTATTGCACAGAGCTGGTTTTGAAATCAACACGCTAATGAATGGCTTTAGTGCCGAGAAATACTTGTGAAAAGTTCTGTTAAATAACATCAGGTACTTCTCTGAATGAGTTTCTTCCAGCTCTGCTTACCCCTGGAGCACGTCTGCATGTCGTCAGTGTGCTGCAGCCAGGCAGCCACCTTACTGTCTACCTCTACAGCCAGGGAGGGGATACTGTGCAGGGGGCCAGACTCGGGGCTTAGATGCAAGGGATTGTGGGGCTGGATCTGAGAGATCTGAGAGAGAGAATTAAATGTAGAATTAAAAAGCAGTATTTAGATCACTATTTGTTAAAATATGATGGTCAAAAACCATATATATATATATATATATATTATTATTATTTATTTCTTAGCAGACGCCCTTATCCAGGGCGACTTACAGTTGTTACAAGATATCGCATTATTTTTATTTTTACATTACATACACACTGCTGCCCATATTCTAACTGCTAGGGGTGGGTCCATATATATTTAACTTATATAAAGAGGAATAAGGGAATGGCCAAAGGATTTAATCAGTGAGATATGGCGTTACATTACTATGGGCAGTTGTATTATATGTAAATAAGTTATAGCCATGATGTATAACATAAACTAATGAATTTGATTTCTGTATAAACACGTATTTTCTAAAACAATATTTTTATTCGCCAAAAAATATCAACAAATAAACAGGCAGTGCTCACCAGACCCAGCAGAGCTCCATTGCTGGGCAGGGGTTCAAGGGCAGACAGCGATGTGAGCATCCCATTCTGCAGCCGGGCCAAGTCGCTCTTGCGAAAGATCCGATGAGCGCGGAGACGAGAGACCCAGGCAGAGAACACTTCCTGAGACTTCCCCTGCGGGAAACCCCCCAAAAAAACAACACATTGTTACACTTCACCACGTCCCAAACTTCAAAACACTCAATCAAAACTTCTAACAGCAAGTAAACTGTTTCCGCTGGTGCCTTCAGGGTGCTGCGTGTCTAAGAATGCATTACGTCAGTTTTTTTTCACCTTAAATTTCAATTGGCCTTTTTGAAGTTACCGATGGAATCGCAAGAACGAACAGATGCTCACATCATCTCCCCCCTACAGCATTCTTATCCGTTACCAAGCAGGGACGGAAATAAGACATTGCAGTTTGGTCCATTCCTGGTTTTGCTACAGGTTTAATAAGACACACTATATACCTTGAGCTTGAACCTACACACTGTGGCTAATCACGCTCGTAGTAAAACCTGGAATGGGTGAAACTGCTACGCAATAGGAGTCTTATTTCCATCCTTACCAAGTTTATGAAAATCTAATAGTGTCTCTTTAGTGAAATTAAAATATGCAAAATGCCAGAGAGGGTCCAGTCTAGCGATTGAAAGGCAGTATTTAAATCTAGGTTGGCGAGACCCCAACATTTTTTTTTTTTGGTGTAACACAGAGCCACCAGAATTTCCCGGGTACCTTGAGGTGATACAAGTTGTCTTCAGCATCCAGATCAATGCGTTTGGATTTCTTGTTGACGGACATGACAGACAGACTGACGTTGATCGAGCCGCGGAGCTTCCCCTTACTGATCTGCAAGTAGAAGGAAGAGGAGACTCACACCAGAGCCATCAGACTTCCAGTCACAACTGCTGGGAATGATGCAGGCGTGTGTCCCAGCAGTGGTTTGAATGCAGGGCTGCAGTGTGGAAGGTAGTGGTGTTAGAGAAAGCGCTGGGCTGCAGTGGGGAAGGCAGTGGGTTTCAGTAGCTCAGTGGTTAAAGAAAGCGCTGGGCTGCAGTGCGGCAGGCAGTGGGGGCTAGACTATGTTAAGTCCCTGCTAGTGGAGTTATACTCTCATCCCTGGCTCCAAACCACGCGCTGAATGATCAGCAGAGGGCGTCAGTGTTCACAAACTCCACAAAACAACCATTTCCGATGCAGGCCAGGGAAGAAGCTAGGGTATCTGCTTGCACTCGCTGGTCAGAACGAATCGCTGCTCATGATTCAAAGCTAGCGGTTCTTACTTACATCTTGCTGAGTCTTGGCGTATTTGAGAATCCCGCTGTCCAGCACAAAATACCTCTGAAAGACACCGGGCAGAGCGTTAGAGGCCATTCAAGTTTTAATTCATATACCATTCATACCCGATTAGCAATTTGCTATTGGAATTATTATTATTATTATTATTATTATTATTATTATTATTATTAAACTATAATTAGATACATAAATGGCTCTTTTTAAATGTATTTGTTTATTTTATATATACAGTATATATATATTTTTTTGTACCTTGTGCCATCCCTTAAGGGGCCACTTCCTCTTTTTCAGCAGGTACCCTTCCTGCTTATCGGGCTGTGCCAAGTCCCGCCCTCCCCCTTCGCCTCCACCAATCTCGTTCTGCGGATCCTCCATCACCTCCCAGTTCCTCGAGCTCTGCGGAGAGGAAAGCAGTCAATGAACTCCTCTCTGACATCAGCGATCGCTCATTAGATTCGAATCCTTGTTTTGCAAAGCTGGCCACACCGCCTTGTTGATAAACACAATCTGCTATTTGATTAGCCTTACAAGCAAGCAAATTATTAGTTCAATTAAGGGTTTAGTTAAGTAACTGAGAGCTCAGTTGGAATGAAAACCAGCAGACACAGGGTGTCCCCAGGACTGGGTTTGAGAACTCCTGTGTTAAATGAAAAAATGTATTGAGTACCGGCTGATAAATATTTCTGTGTCACAGCACACAGTTCAGACATGGGGTGCATCTCCCAGCTTACCTGCCTCGTGCCCAGGTGTCGGGAGGAGGCGGTGCTGTTGCTCCGCGAGGGGGGCGGCGGCTTGTGGCGAGGGGGCGGGGCCTTCTCTGTGGAGCTCATCCCCGATTGGTGTCCTCACAGCTGCCCGCCTGTCTGTAGCAATCCAGGGTGTAGAGGAGTCAGAAAACAGGAAGGGAGTCCCCTCTGAGCGTCATAGTGAAATCTGCAGAGAAACACGTTTAGTTCTTATTAAATTCCCACTGCACTGCACAGGCACAGCACTGACCTGTCTGCGTTAACCTCTGTGTTAGTTTAGCCCTATTATTTTCAAGAGGTGACTAAGTAATCAGATACTGCTTCAAACCCCTGACTGGGTCACACACTGGCTGCTAAGCAGCACAGAGTCTTATTTCCATCCCTGCCCTGTACTGTGAGATGAGTTTACTGTTACACTCTGGCACACGTATCCCTAAGCTCTTTATTGAGCTTAAACACAACATGATACCACGCGGCGCTGTGCACTATTAATAGAGTCAGACTGAGGAATGGAACAGTGACAAGCCTTCACTGAAATGGCTGAAATATTCTCTTGATCCGTTTTGGATAGACATAGTCGATATGCATGGGGTGTTAATGCTAGGGTAGCCTTGGGGCTTAATTAGGTCACGGGGCACTGTACTAGAGAAAGAGAGAGAGAGAGAGACCCAGTGTGTATGTAGTGTGTGCTACATAGTGCAGGTGTTTCAACGAGGGTCCCATTCCCCCGCCTGTGTCTCAGGGTTTTCATACAGCGTGTTATAATGAAGGCTGGGGGGGGGGGTACATGTACTTAATGTCTACTAATACCAGTAAGCTGCTTAAACACAGAATCATTGACTTACATAAGAGATTCACTTAAAAACACAGGGACTGGCATTGCTATGAAATTTGAAGTTTACTGTATGAAAACGTGCTAAAATCTACTAAAATCTACTACAAGTGTGTGTGTGTGTGTGTGTGTGTGTGTGTGTGTGTGTGTGTATTTACTGTACAGTAGCTGTCAGGCAGATGAACACGATGAGCACAGAGATGGGATGCAATGATAGTGAAAATACATGCAAAATTCTCCCACCTGCAAAACACACCTCCCCCTAATCTTCCTGGTTTTAGAAATCAAGCTTACAATTTTTAGCAAAGCCAAGAAAAGTTAGAGGAAATCTAAGCAGATCTATTTCAAATCATAATTCTAATTAGTTAATATATTTATAGATGTTTCTATTCTAGAACGCCAGCCCTGGGTAAAGGTCCCATTTCTAGAATCAACAGCCTCACCTGCATTTTAAACACTTTACAAAAATATGACATGCTGTCTGCTTTGGATTTGAATACGCCCCAGCCAGCCACCCACAAACACTGCCATATAACTTAAACAGGATGAGTCTACTTGGCTATTTTTACCATGCTATCTGAAGAGGGCGGAAGACGTAATGCTGTAGCTATTTATTAAAGTTCTTTTTTTATTATTTGTTTATTTAGCAGACGCCTTTATCCAAGGCGACTTACAGAGACTAGGGTGTGTAAACTATGCATCAGCTGCAGAGTTAGTCAACCGGACTCCCCAACAAGAAAAATTAAAGTCATCCTTTTTAATTTCAGAATTAAAAAGGTCATATAAGGTGAGGCCATCCATTGCTTACATTTTTTGTGCTGGAAATAAGACTCCTATTGCATCGCAGTTTCACCCATTCCGGATTTTAATAGCAGCTGCTTGATCAGCCCCAGTGTACAAGTTCAGGTGTGTCCCATTAAACTCACTGGAAAACCAGGAATAGATCAAACCACTATGCAACAGACTTCAATAGGTTAAATTGGCTTTTACCTGGCCTGAAGCTCCCTCATTCCATTCAAATCACATGCCAATGTAACTCTCTCTCTCCATATGCGTACAGCAGACAGGGCTAGCAGAGTTGAAAGGTCACCTTGTCACAGGAAGTCTGTTCAGTACCTAGGGCTTAGGGTTCTGCAGACAAGTTCCAAGCCAGTTAAAGGCAGATTTCGAGAAATGATAACAATATGGGTGCGCCAGAACCACTCAGAATACACGGCTTCTTCAGTTTATACCAACCGTATTGTGTTCAAAATAGTTCTTAACATTCCTTCCAAATCACAGCACAAAAGCATAAATGACTGGAGCCCTGTTTCCCACCCCCCTGTAGGAGGCTGTGTGGTCTGGTGGTTAAAGAAAAGGGCTTGTAACCAGGACGTCCCCGGTTCAAACACAGACTCTGAGCAAGCCACTTAACCTCCTTGTGCTCTGTCTTTTGGGTGAGATGTAATTGTAAGTGACTCTGCAGCTGATGCATAGTTCACACACCCTAGTCTCTGTAAGTCGCCTTGGATAAAGGAGTCTGCTAAATAAACAAATAAGGCTGTGCAATGAAACTATGCAGCAGGATGAGTTTGCATGCAGGGACCCTCCCAGACCTGCTCAATGGAGTGTGACTCAGCTGCAGAGCATTGCAGCCAATATCAAAGTTGATGATCTTGTTCATGGATACTACAGGAGTTTGATTTCTCTGTGGGTTGATGGGTTTTGTGATCTTGGCTTTGCATCACGAAATGACCACCACACCACACTCTCACCCTGCTAAGAGAAAGGGTGCTCCCTCCAGTCCAGGGCAGGCTTGAGGCATGGAGACTGAACTGCTCCCTCCCTCCCTCACCCACCTTAGAGAAAGGCAGTGTTCCTGTCTTGGATCACCACATTGTCAATGTCTCAGGTAGTGAGAGATACTAGTTTGTAAAAATGCCCCCAGCCTTTGTCTACAGTAAAATCAGCTCACCTGCATAACAAAGCTCTTGAGTCGTTGCATGGCTACCAATTCCAAAAAAAAAAAAAAAAAAACACACACACACACAACAAAGTTGTCATTTCCTGCAACCACAGAAGTTTATAAAATTCCAATAATAAAAACGCTGTTAAAGTACAACCAAAAAAAAAAAAAAAAACCCCACACCAGGACAAAGAGCTAAGAAAGGAAGTCTTATGATTAACTGTACCGGCACATTCAAGCAGGCCAATAAGACAAAAAAAAGTACAGCACAAACAACCCTGTCTTATTTTATTTAATTAGGAAGAAAAAAATGTACTACCAACAACTCCAAAATATCAGTCATTTATTTTTATTTTTTTGCATAAACTTTTTTTTTTTTATATACGTTTCTGAAAGGACCTTGTAGGGCCATGTTGAAAACATCAGCTAACATAAATGTTCTTTTGCTGTGGGTGGTATCTATAGCGGTGCTCAGATGCCTGACTAGAGGCGGGATTGGATTACCTATTTGCCCACTGAACTTGTGAGACGGGTTGCTCATTAAAATCCTTTGCATGTTTTTTTTTTTAAAGAGGAGATGATTATCTATCCAGGGATACCAAGATATTTAGCGAGCAAGTAGTCTGAGTGAAGTTATCCGACAACAAACTCCCCTTCCCCAGCAGTGCTGCTTTCCTAGAAAAAAGGGAACATTTCAGGGGACCTTTCATCTTGCTCATTAAAATACTGAGCATATCTTTAAAGAGGAGACACTATTCAGAGATACTCGGGTGTTTAGTAAGTAAGGGGTCTGAGTGAGGAGACATGGGCAATACAATCTCCACCTCTAGTCTTGCTGTGAATCATTTTCCAAACTTCTGAACACTACTGTGACAGAGTAAGACTTAAGAGGTATCCGACAGTGCCATTAAAATGCAAACGTGTGTTAAGTCAGCAGAAGCAAATTTCTCCTCAACGCAGCCCACTGGTCGCACAGCACAGCGAAACACTCGCATGCTATTAAAATACACACCCTTTTACTGATGCTTTGCATACAAGAGTTCACAAGTCCAAGGCTCATGGCTGGCTTATTAAACCCATTGTGAATCCAGGCACGGATCAAACTGTTGTGCAATGGGAGTCTTGTATTTCCATCCACACATTTAAAATGTTATCGGTAACAAACAGAGTTTTTTTTTGTATTTTTTTTTTACTTAGCCTGAGCTTAGAGCACAGCTTGTAGTTGACATTCATAACCTCGTTCTGTTGCAGTAGGGCTAGGATTGTTGATGTTTGTGGAGTGTAGAGTTACAGACTAACAGGTGTACAGCGGTGAGGGTGAAGCTTGCTGCTCAAACTCCAGTACCTTGTGGGAGTGTAGATTTAGTACAGAAAGGACAAGGAGGTGGGAATGGTATATTTACTATGGAACAGCAAAAGGATGGAAATAAGACTCCCATTGCACGACAGTTTGATCCAATCCTGGTTTTCCTAAGAGTTTAATAAGACACAGCTTGGCTATTCAAGCTTGTAGTAAAAACTGGAATGGCTGAAACCGCTATGCAACAGGAGTCTTGTTGCCATCCCTGCGTTTCTATGTACAGCAGGAATTCATTTGGCAAGGCTTTGCAAATTCTGACGGGAGTGCATTTGTTTGCCTGAGCCTCATTCAATAGGCAAAGTCTTTGAGTTTTCCGATTTTTAAACTCCCCCCACAAACAGCTCTCCATGTGCACAGCAAATGAAATTCACCAGCCCTACAGTGCATACACCTTCTGGACAGGTCCGCTTACAAATCAACATTGAGAAGCAGCAACTTCACCAAGTCACAGGGAGAAACTACAAAAACACGTGACGCTGCATTGAGAATGATATTCGGTTTTTATTAGATTTCGTTTAGGACTGTTTTTTTTTTTTTTTATGTACCGGTTTAGTTGTTTTGTTTGTGTATGAAGCGCTTTGGGATCCTTGCTATAGTAATGTGAATTGTACTGTATTGTATTATTATACTGTACTTTGACGGTACCGGCACCTGCAATTGATATGATTTTTTGTTGGGTAAGCACGTGTCGGAACGCTGAACGTCTGCTATAAAAATACCAAACACTATACTATTGATAACTTATTTATCCGTTACTGAAAAGTCATGAAAAAAAGAGACAGAGGAAACTACCGCCAACATATCTGTTGTTGTAACATGCAGTCTATATTATTTACACCAAAAAATATTCCTTTAAGCTTTAAATAGGTACGGTCAAATCCCTTCTAATCACCCCAAAAATAATTAAAGTCGACTATCGCCCTTTGACAGGTAGCGAGCAAGCGCACTAATTAACTGGTTATGTATATTCTGCATAAAATTAACAAAACGGTACCACTCAGGACACCTTTTTGTAAAAAAAGAAGTGCCGTAACTGCGATCTACAAGCGCACCAGAAACACCCCAGCATATATTCGGTGATAACAGCAGTTTTTTATGAAATATTATATACAATCCCCTTACCTGGGCTAAATATCCGACCTCTGCGATTGCCGTTTCCTGGATAATGCTTACAGCTGGCAGGCGTGATGACGTCACTGCAAGCCCCACTCCAGCCATAGAGATTCGAATGCAGACACCTCTGGCCCCAAAGATGAGTCATTGACTCTGTAAACTACTGCCACCTAGGGCTGGGAGGAGCTAACCGCAGTCGTGTCTGTTTACTTGTAACGAAGAAAGCATTGCTGGACTGTATTGATGAATTGTTAGCCACTGAACAAATTATAAACCTCCACAATTGTACCATAATGGTGTTTACGTTTATTTACTGCATCCCGCTATCATTGTGAGAATACAGCATTGCTATCCAGTAATCTGAACTGTACGAGGAGCTGACCACCTTTAATCAATCCCATTTAATTATGGATTTAACCATCGCGCGCAATTTGATTTTAGTGGGTAACATTTAATAATTTACATTTTAAAACATTTGTAATAATATCGTCAATAATATGCATGCACGCTTTGACATTAAGAGATAGATCAGGTCGCATCAATAAATAACCCTTTCAAGCTTGGATTATTGAAAATTGAAGATTTATTATTATTATTATTATTTTTTATTTTTTTAAGTAGTTTTGGACACATACTAAATTTATGTTTCATTGAATAATAAATATATAAATAAATAAAAAAAATGAAGACTATAGAGTTATTATTTGTTTTTATCAGTCCGCATAGGAGGTGTGCAATATAAGGAACAGCAAACAGTTGGAACAGTGTTGATAAAAATGCCATGTATGCCTTTTCCGGCACGCTGCTGGTTTGTGAATACAACCCAGGTTCATACTGGTACATGCTGTTATAAACCACCTTTATTTCAAAGAAGAGATGGACAAGTGTGATTTATTGCCAATTTTTGATTTTAATACAGATTTTACAACATCATGTGCTGCCAGGACTTCAGTCATTTTGCTTGTGCACAAAATGAATATCTGAAATAAGACCCCAATTGCATAGCAGTTTGAGTCATTCCTCGTTTTACTATGTGCTTGATTAGCCCCAGCATATAGGCAACAAGCTCAGGTGTCTTATTAAACTCAAAGAACAACCAGGCATGGATCAAACTGCTATGCAATGGGAGTCTTACTTCCATCCGTGCACAGAAGGATCTGTAGCAGTATGGGTTTGAGATGAAGGCGTTGCAGGAGTTATCATTATTTGACATACCTGAGCGTGTTGCCTATACAAGCTGGTAGTAAAATCTGGAATGGGTGAAACTGCAATGCAACAGAAGCCTTATTGCCAGGCCTGATTTGCCATCGAGGGGAGGTCACTCAAGCGTAATAAACGGCGGATTTGAGGGACGAGTAGGGGGCTGGTGGTCGATCAGTTGAGTCCCTGTCTCTATTGTGCCTCTGCTCCCTCAGTCTCCCCGCCATCCCCCTCACTCTGCTGCTTCACGTACTGCTGCAGCAGCCTGGAGAGCTGCAGGGGGTGATGCTGCAGGAGGGAGGCGGTCTGTGATGTCATCAGCGAGAGCCCACCCACCACTTCCCCTTGGATGACGGCCAGTGATGGCAGCTTGGAGTAGTTTAAGACCCCCTGTCTGCTCAGCAGAGCGTCTTCAACACAGGCCCCTGGAGAGGGAGAGGGGGCAGTCAAACACATATCCGAAAACCCCATAATCTACAACCAGATGCAAGCAATAAATCACACACTTTTGTAGACTATAACACAGGGCACTGTACGATACAGGAAATATTCGGGATATAGACGCTTGTGATCCCGCTTACCTAGCAGGATGATATGGGGCATGGTCCTCAGAGTCTGCAGCATCTCCTTCACTTTGGGCTCCCTGCTCACCAGCAAAATGTTCTGTCCGATGAAGAGGGGAAGCAGGTTCGAGTACTTGGAGTCCGACAGGTAGGACCTGGCCACCTGCAGCGAAACCACAAACCAAAACTTTGGTTCAGCTTCAAGGAGGCATCAGAGATTCAGTGCAGGCATGACATCCACAGGGATGGGAATAAGACTCCTGCTGCATAGCAGTTTCACCCATTCCAGGTTTTACTATGAGCGTGATTAGCCCCAGTGTGTTGGTAACAAGCT
Source organism: Acipenser ruthenus (assembly GCF_902713425.1). NCBI lineage: Eukaryota > Metazoa > Chordata > Actinopteri > Acipenseriformes > Acipenseridae > Acipenser > Acipenser ruthenus. The sequence continues at coordinate 1,263,360 of NC_081221.1, forward strand.
CAGATGTGTGTGTCTTATTAAACTCATACTAAAACCAGGAATGGATCAAACTGCTATCCAGAAGAGGATACACAGAGGATCTGTAACAGGATGGGGCCCAGTACCAGATCCTCTATAAGTCCCATAACCAGAAAATAACAGGCTGCAAAACATGAATCTACTCTTAAGAAGGTCAAAGCGATAAACAAAGTTAGTCAAAGCCCAGTGGGACAGAGAAAGATAAGACGCCATTTTGATCGTTTTAGTTTGTTCATCACAAAATAATTGCACTTGACTGACAGACTGGCGTTTCTTTGTAAACAATCAATCACAACGCAGTGTTTGCAAGATCAGGCACTTGGTAGGCAATATACCGCGACTGTGTGAATGCGTGCGGACAGGAGCGCTGGGCGCGCGGTGGCGTACCTGGTTTGGGTAGAACTTCACCGCGATGCCGTGTTTCATCAGCCGGTGTTTCAGTTGCAGCATGTCCTCGGCTGTGACGGCGTTATTTTGGAACACGGCGACCATTTTATTATCACGGAACAACGCCTCCACTTCCCTCTTCAGCAGCCTTGTTAGACCGCTTTCCTGGAGACAGAAACAAACAAGGAATGTCCAATTACACACCAATTCCCCCACACAGCAGCTCAGGAGATCTGAAGGTTCAGCGGGCGTCCTCTGATCCCACAACCGAGCCAGCTTCCTCTTCCACACCCAGGAATTCGAGAGTGGATGTCAGCTAGCTACTGGCCTCTGGAGGACAAAGGCCAACACTGCAGGTGTCCGCTCTGAGCTCACTGGGCACCTGACCAGCAGGGTGCGCTGTAGCGCAATGAGGATAAACAGTCCCCAGCAAAGATCACTTTGCACATCCATTTTTAACATATAGACATGTTTTTTTTTTTTTTTTTTTTTTTTTTTTAGTTACCTCCTGGACTTGTTTGCTTGGGGGGATGATGCACCTCTCAGAAACAGCAGGCTGGGGAGGAATGTACTGTGTCAATGCCATCAGTTTCTGCTTAAGGAAGTGCACAGGCTTGCGATGTCGTGTGACAGACTTGGAGCCGTGGCGCACGCTCTGAGTGCAGGGCAGCCAGCCTGCAGCGGGGTAGGGAACAACAAAAAAAGCTGATCATTAGGAGGCTTGGTGGTCCAGTGGTTAAAGAAAGGGGCTTGTTACCAGGAGGTTCCAGGTTCAAATCCCAGATCAGCCACTGACTCACTGTGTGTGACCCTGAACAAGTCATTAAACCTCCTTGTGCTCCGTGCTTCGGATGAGACAAACAAGGTCCTATTGGAAGTGACTCTGCAGCAGCAGCTGTGATGCATAGTTCACCCCCTACTCTCTAAGTCACTTTGGATGTTAAATGACTAATTATTATTAATAATAATAATATTTAGGATCTATTTCTTCAGTGTTAGCGATGCAAGCACTTATTTGGAGGGCAATTCTGACAACAACATAAAGCAATTATAACCAATACATCATATATTCAGGGTAACTATAACAATTGGAACAAACAAATTAAAATCTTTTAAAATGGCTTTTATAGATGTCTAAAAGTCAAGTGATAAAGGTACTACAAGCGCAGGATGAATGCGATTGTTATACTACAGGGATGGAAATAAGACTCATTGCTTAGCAGTTTCACCCAATCCAGGTTTAACCAGGACTTTGATTTAGGTACAGGTAACAAGCTCGGGTGTGTCTTTTCAAACTCATCGGAAAACCAGGAAAGGATCAAACTGCTATGGAATGGGGGTACTCTACACCACTGAATACCATAACCTGTCTGTGAGAGCAACACAATCAGTGTTTTGTTGTATTAAAAATGAAAAAAAGATAACAGCGAACCGTTATGGTTTAAAGGTGGAACACAGGTGAAGACAACGACACAAAACGTTACTGTTAAAAAAAATAAATAAAATAATAAAAACAATACCAACGCCACTAAAGACAGCAGTACACTACCCAGTCAATAAACCTGCCGTTTCATTAGTCCAAACACCACATTTGTTTCAATAACTGTACAGTTAGCTGCGCTTATTTCTTCAGCTGTCATACCCTGTGCAATACCTTATGTAAACTTATTAACTTGAGTTAACCGCTAGCAACTCCGAACTGTTAAAACGCTACATCTTAAGTTTATACATACCCAATTTCTGCACAGCCCTGCTGCACAAGGTCGTAGCCATCTTGAACCGGAAACACTACCCGGCAGTGTTCATTATAACAAACCCTCGACGGGTGCTCTACAGAGTTTAGGCTCCGGGTTTTAGCTCAGCCCCTGCAGGGTATGTGGGACTCTGTATGAGAGTTATTCCGGTTTTATAATCTAAACCCTATCCAAAAAACATTTCAGTTCCTCTGAGCGTCAGACGGCCTGACTCCGCCCTGAACCCTTGATGCTGCATTGGCACTCATATCGTCATTTTGGTCACACTATCTGGTTTGGAAGCTGGCTTTTTGATAAGATTGTAAGAGTTTGAAACAAAGACTGTGCAAGGATGATGCACCGATAATAAAGGATACAGTACATTGCACAAAACGTGCATATCCTTGCAGTCATTAAATAAATCTGAAAATCCCTTGAATCACAGGGATGGAAATAAGACCCCCATTGCATAGCAGTTTGATCCATTCCTGGTTTTACAATGAGTTTCATCATGGTACACCTGAGCTTGTTACCTGTTACCCGAATCAAGCTTGTAGTAAAACCTGGAATGGGCAAAACTTCTGTGCAACAGGAGTCTTATTTCCATCTCTGCATCATCCAAGCATATCCTTTTATGCATTTTCTTTTTGGGCAAGGCATCCTTGTATCACCTTTGCATAGCTCTCGTCTTAAACTTTTGCTTGATCCGAGCACATAAGAAAGTTTACAAATGAGAGGCCATTTGGCCCATCTTGCTCGTTTGGTTGTTAGTAGCTTATTGATCCCAGAATCAAATCAAGCAGCTTCTTGAAGGATCCCAGGGTGTCAGCTTCAACAACATTACTGGGGAGTTGGTTCCAGACCCCCACAATTCTGTGTGTAAAAAAGTGCCTCCTATTTTTCTGTTCTGAATGCCCCTTTATCTAATCTCCATGATGTCCCCTGGTCCTTATTTCTTTTTTCATTTGAATACATGTTCACATGCTTCTGTAGTTTGGCCAGGTACTTAAGCAGAGGGGAACACGACCACACTTTTTAAGAAACTGGCTTGAAACCTGGTTACGGGAGACCTAGTTTGAGGCAACTTTGATGTATCAAACCCCAAACCTCCCCTGGTGTGCCATGCAGTGACCTGAAACCAAGTTGCAAGCCACAGACATTGAACTGCATCAAATCTATGAGCTTCTAAATGGATTTCGAATTGTTCTAAATATACAGCAATCATTTAATTACCAAAATCCTGGTTTGTGTGGAGCAACACAATACCAGCATACTCTTTCATACTACACAGCAAGAGGAGAAATTGGCCCTTAAAACTCTACTTAAGACGTCTTCTTGTTTTCATGCAAAGTCATCAGGTTACGTTTTGTTTTGTTGCTGCCTGATCTTCCAAAAAACCCCAAAAAACAAAGGACACTATTACTTTATTCATTATCCTATTTATTGTTAGACACATCAATTGAACAATAATGAACAACACAGCTACACTGGCTCGACAAATAAATCACATCACAAACTACTGATTACACATCTTCAATTTAGTGCGCGAGTCAAGTTCACATTTTTGTTGGTATTCCGTGCGAGAAACGAATCTATACAGCAAATAAAAAAATTAAACAAAAATTCAAAAGGAGATGGAAATGCTGGGCTCCTTCCGATTCTTCAGTCCCTCTGAAATGTACTTTAAGACACCACCACTTGAACCACCGCTCCATTCTATGTGTACCTTAAGGGGTTAAAAGAAGCAGGACTACACTTACCAGAATGCATTGCTAGAAGTATCCAGAATGCATTGGGGTTTGAGTTAAAAAGCTAGAAGTGTCCCAAAGAACATTTGAATCTTATGGTAACCCTACTATTAGCACTGGTGCTAATTTATATTTATATATATATATATATATATATATATTTTAAACAGCAATGAACACCTGAAGCAATACATCCAAGCAATAAACATCATTGAAATGTTTTGGTAGGACACTGGCTGGCTGATCATTGCTCCAATCTTAATACAGTGAAAGCTGCAGGAGATATGATGTCCACTGCAATTAAACAGCGTATAGGACAGCAACAGCCAGAGACAGGGTGTTCCAATACGGTACAAGAGATTGGCACACCCAGGGGCACAGCCAAGTGTGGTTAGACACCCTGGAGTGTGTTATTAGTCTTAGAAAATGGCACTCCATCCCACCCCTCCCAAAGTGAATGGGCTGTCCACTGAATAGGACAGAGTGGTTCTGGAAGTTCCAAGCTGTGCTGGTATGGTGACACATCTGCACGGGTTGGAATGCTCGTTAGCCAATGAGACTGCTCCCTCCTCTGTTCTTGCCATTTGATTGGCTACGGCCTGAACAAAAACAGATCTTTGCAAAGCAATGGATGCAATTGCTGCCGAGTCATTGCTGTGTTCTAACCAGTGCTAGGATAACATGACCCAGTGGCATTTTTGCCGTTGTTCCAGGCTGAATGGATCCACAATATTACACATAAAATCAGGGGTAAAAAGTCCTCTATGTGCACTGGCATGCTACGGCTTTATGAATACAGCCCAAATCCTTTCCTACGGTGTTTAATTTTATTTTTTAAAACAAGAACCAAACACGATCCAAGATCTCTTAATAAACTCTCAAAGTTATCAAGCTCAAAGACATTTGTAAGGCAGCAGCACACCAGCAAACACGCCTAGGGCTAATGCTTTATGAATACGACCCTAAGTCAAGTACAGCGGGCTAACGATCTGCCTAATGCCTTCAGCAGTGTTGGCTGGGTTTCTAGGGTTGAGCTTATTTTGTTCATGCACCTGACTGTCATTATTAGGGCTGCAGCTGTAGGGAGGAGAGGGAGGGGGCTGGCTGAGTGCAGTGCAGTGCAGTACAGTGTAGTGCAGTGCAGTATGCTACACTATTGTCAATTAGCCAGGGGCTGAAAGGAGGAAGGAAGCTGAAATCCCTTTGCTTGAGCTGGATCTGCAGTAAAGAAAAAAAGGAAACAATATTATTATTATTATTATTATTATTATTATTATTATTATTATTATTATTATTATTATTATTGCCAATTGTCCTAGCAGAATTGAATGGTCTGTAACATATGAAGTAAAACATCTGATAAAATTTGCACAAGACTAAGTCCAGATATTAAAAACAGTGTGGCAGTATTTCTGGATTCCACGATCACTGGCGCTTTATAGAGAGGATCATAGAGCACAGCTGTGTGAGGTTCGGGTACCGGTTCTAGAGTGACTGGTAGAACTTGATCTCTGTGTCCACGCAGTCGAAGAACAAATCCGCCACTTCCTCTGCATCCACGGCCACGCCCCCTTTCAGCATCTCTGCGATGTCATCAATGCCCTGCCTCTCCAGGTCCCGCATGGTCTGGTGGAGCTCCAAGCCCCGCCCCTGCACCAAGAGGTCAACGGGGGGTCAACAACAACAACTGGAACACCTGTGCTAGAGTCCAGGAGCAATAAATAACAGGCTGCAAAACATTAACCTAATCAAAAATACTTTAAGGGCAAAGCGATACACAAAGTTAGTTGAAGCCTGTGGGTTAGCGAAAGAAATACCCGCTCCTAAAAAGTTTCCAATATGACTTTGCAACTCAGCTGCAGAGAATAAGAGTCCTGTTGCATAGCAGTTTCACCCATTCCAGGTTTTACTACGAGCTTGATCAGCCACAGTGTGTATGGGTAACAAGCTCAGGTGTGTCTGATTAACCTTGTAGCAACACCAGCAATGGATCAAAATGCTATACAATGGGAGTCTTATTTCTGCACATTATTTGAATGGAACAATGAAGCCTAGATTGAAAACGGCAGCCCCTATCCCGATTCCCGGTCCCACTTGCCGGCTCGCTCTCCATGGTTTCTAGAGCGTTCTGGTGCGCGCGGTACAGCTCGTGGCGCCGGTCCACGGTGCTCTGGAACCGCGGCAGCTTCTTCACGGGATCGTCGGCTCCGAACCTCGGGGAGACCACCTGGGGCACGGAGGTCATCTGATCCACGAAAAGAAAGGGCTTAAACACGGACCTGCGGGAGGAGAGGACAGCACCTCAATTCTAACCCTATAACGGGCAGTTAGTATAACCTGATGGGGGGGGGGGGGGGGACTGCAAAAAAATCCAGTGGGAAACTTTTTTAAGGGGTGCTCACCGGGAGGGGTCGGGGGTCGCTGTGAAGAAGTGCACACAGGGCAGGGTGGGGTCCCGGGGCAGGATAGAGGCCATGCTGGCCGTGGTACGAAATCCACCGGAATCCATGCAGATCCCGCTGGCCTTATCCCGCAGGATCTCCAGCATGGTCCCCAGACTCACAGAACCTGCAGGAGAGAGAGAGAGAGAGAGAGCGTCATATCCTGCAATCAAGCGCTGTGCAACTTCTTATCAGCAACTGGTTCTGTGCATTTCTGCAACAAGGTTAAAAAAAAAAAAGGAATTTTCTGCACAACAGATTCAGAGGGAAGGTTGGTTAGATTAAACCAATAAGGCAGTGAAACTGATTTAAAAGCTCTTTCGCTGGCGGGGCAGTGACCAGCTGGACGCTTGCTTTCCTCACCGTTGTGTTTGCTAAGCAGTTCCTTTCCCCCGCAGTAGCGCCGTTTGGCTGCCTCCATCCTGGCAGGGGGGTTCACAGGGGCGTAAACCTCAGAGAAGCTGAACCCCCCCTCCCCGCTCCACCAGCCCTCGGCCCGCGCCAGGCTCCGCAGCTCGGGGTGTTCCGTGGAGATCTCCTGCCCGATCGTCAGCTGGTTCGAGATGTTCTTAACTCCAGCTGCAGGGGGCGCGAGAGAGAGGAAACACTGAGCACCCACCATCAAGTCTACCTGCCACACAGTCTGTCAATCTATGTTATTAGCAATCTATTTTTTACTGCCTGCCTGCCTATCTATCTTGTCTGCCCGCCCACGTTGCTTGCTCACCGGTCACTCGCTGCGCTGCCCACACTCTCCCGGCCGTCTCCAGCACCCAAGCCTCTGCCCGGTCTGCCAGCAGGAAGGTGTTGTGGTAGCTGAAGGGCGTGGCCTCCTCCCGGCAGTTCCCCCCCTGCCCGTGGCGCTCCACGAGGCCTGCGATCACGTCCAGCGCCTCCTTCGCAGTGCAGCCGCGCTCCAGTCCCAGCCTGCAAAACCACCAGCGCATCATTACAGATTCTGACACTCCCAACACCGTGTGCTAAGGAATGTCCGTACCAAGTTTCGACACATTCGACCTCCTGGGTCTAGGTCAAATTCAAGCTGTATCGCAGGCTACGACTGCTGTGGAGGACAAAAATGCAATTAAAAACCATATGAAGAACCAGTTTGCCTGAAACGACCCATAAGGTTTATGCTACTTGGGTCCATCAGCCTGGTCACTCTCTGGTGTTAAATCTCTGATGTTTTATACACACAGGGGCCCAGGTAAAACACCTCCGTTAACAACAGATTATCAAGCACAATGCACCTGTGTCTGAACCTGTACCTCAATAGCCAGGCTCCTTTTAGGCTTTCAGTTGTCAGACTGCCTTACGCTGTCTTGTATTGTATCACATAGGCTGTTTCCCGGCAATATACATTTGCTGCACCAAGGAGCAGAGATGGGGGCAGATCTATCTCAACACACAGCTAGGGGTTGGGGCTCAATTTCAATTCATTTTTTAAACCAATTCCACTGCTAGTCTTATTTCCATTCCCTGCGATTACTTCGCCAATGCAAACAAACGCTTCCTCTTGAAGTTCAGAAGCTCTTCCGTACCTGACCAGGTCCATGCCCAGCAGGGCTTCCCCCTCCTCCACTGGGACCTTGGTCCACACAGCCTCGTTGCCGATGCAGACTCCGTGCTCGTTAGCCCCCATCTCGGCTCCCCACAGCCAGGCAGGCCTGCTCAGGATCACTGCATGGGTGCTCTCCGCCTGCTCGATGGAAATGTAGGTGCACTGGCAAGAGATAAGAGACACCCGATCAATGCAGATCCCATTGCATCCCATTGTGATCCACTCCTGGTTTTACTAGGAGTTTCATAAGACACACCTGAGCTTGTTACCTAGACACACAATCAAGCTCAAAGTAAAACCTGGAATGGGTGAAGCTGCTATGCAGTAGGAGTCTTATTGCCATCCCTGCAATTATGAGGGGAGCAGCGATAAAACACACTGATGGCTTTAAGATGCACGTATAAGATATAGGGTTGCCACCTCTGAAGTAGAAATAAATGGGACGTCTGTTAAGTTTAAACTCCTGTATTCATACAATAGGAAACTCGGATAATATGACTACTGTAGCATTGACAACCATTTCATATTGGGAATGTACTGCAGTAATATTCTAGGCTGAGTTGCTAACTTGTGATCAGTTTAGGGTCCTGGCATTTAGCATACTTAATTCCCGGGACACCTTCCTCACAACCGGGACGATCCAGGGAAAGCAGGGCCAGGTAACCCCATGCAGAAGTCTGAGTGTTCGACTCACCTCCACCTTTGACCCCGGCTCGTGGGCGGCTGCGGGGTAATAGACAACCTCCTGGACTTCGTCCCGCGGCCGGTCTGAGTTCTTCCCGAAAATGACGTGCTCCCCATCGGATCCGGGGGGGAGAGCCACGAAACAGTCGCACGACCGGGGCGGGACTCCGCAGGACATTCTGGGACACGCAGAACGAGAGGAAAAAAAACAAAGGAAGAAAAAAACACAAATATATTATGTACTAGGGGGGGGGGGGGCATCGTTATGTCATGTATATTATTTGTTTAAGGGAATACAGTACTAATAATAATAATAATAATAATAATAATAATCTGCATTATTTTATAAAAACAACACAAATGCTTCCCAAATAAATGCAAGTTCTAAAAATGATATCGGGAGGGCTATGCATTACCATTGCAGCTATACAGACCACTATGCCACGTTTCTTATGATAACATGTTATATTTTTATAGAAATTGCTTATCCCAGCCCTCGCTCTTCATGGCCTGTCAAAACTGTGCCAGTATTTATCTGTGCCCTTATGCAATGCGTGTATACACGGTATAGAACTGTATGTTTTGTCAGCTGTCTACAGTTCAACGAATGCACACGACAAGGAAAACATACCGCGTCTGACAGTGTATTTAAAATACGGGTCGTATTATCTTACTTGTTTTAAATGCGTATGCGTTTGTATTTGCATTAAACCAGCTTAGCTTACCTTTCACACAGAATAGCGTTACACAGAATCTGCTGAGAATGATCTCCGTGAACATACGCACAAACTACTCCCGGCAGCCAGTGTGTGAATGATCGGATGAGGTGATGAGAAAACAAACAGCGCCACGCCGTGGTCACCATCTGGATTATCATCTTAACAGTCTGGATGCAATTTCATATACTTATAAAAATGGAGTTCTGATATAATATATTATTCAAATTCAAGGACCTTCAAGGATATGTTGTGCGATTGGGGGGGGCGCTATTTATCAAAACAGTGACAGAACAGAACAGAACAGAACCAAATATATATATATATATATATATATATATATATATATATATATATATATATATATATATATATATATGCCTTTAAATAATAATAATAATAATAATAATAATAATAATAATAATAATAATAATAATAATAATAATAATAATAATAATAATAACAATAAATACATAAATCAATCATCCCTTGTTGATGTGACTCATTTATATAAGCCACAAAGTTCCACTAATCTCCCAAATCTGACATCCAGACAGAGTGGGTTGGGTAGGCTGAGCGCTGTGAGCTTGTGTCTACAGACAACAATACAAAACAGTGGCACCCCCACAAATCAGACAAACCAGAACGAACAGCTGGCATCTGACACCCACACACGGCAGTCTGTATTTCTATTGGCACCAGACTGACAATGCAATCCACAATACCTTATACCAATAAACCCCTGGGGTGCAACTATCAACCTTATTGGTTAGTATATTGGCACCTACCGCTAAATAATGTTACTGGTAGTTTTTATATATAAGTAGTATATGGGAGTAGCGTAGCCCTTATAAAAGTTTCCCATATAGTATATTAGTGTATAGCATAGGTGACGCATAGGTAAGCATGGTAAAGCCCAGAGAATGCATGGTAATATGAATGATGGCAAACCAGGTAAATGCATTGGACAGACAGACAGACAGACAGACAGAGAAAGGAAGAGACGGACAGACAGACAGACAGACAGAGAAAGGAAGAGACGGACAGACAGACAGACAGACAGAGAAAGGAAGAGACGGACAGACAGACAGACAGACAGAGAAAGGAAGAGACGGACAGACAGACAGACAGACAGAGAAAGGAAGAGACAGACAGACAGACAGACAGAGAAAGGAAAAGACGGACAGACAGACAGAGAAAGGAACAGACAGACAGATAGGGCAGAGTTCTGTGTTATTTTAATTGAAGCAAGTTATGTTACCAAATACATACATTTTAAGGCGATATAATGCGGAGGCTGTGTGGTCCAGTGATTAAAGAAAAGGGTTTGAAACCCGGAGGTCCCCGGTTCAAATCCCACCTCAGCCACTAACTCACTGTGTGACCCTGAGCAAGTCACTTAACCTCCTTGTGCTCCGTTTTTCGGGTGAGACGTAATTGTAAGTGACTCTGCAGCTGATGCATAGGCGTCTGCTAAATAAACAAATAATAATAAAGTATAGACGAAAATCTTCAGTATAACCGTTCTCCTCCTGTACTGAGTCATGCGTTGACAGTGCCTGATTACTCACTGCTGCTGTCTAACCCTGTGTGTGAGGTGGGAAACGCACAAATGGGGCTGCCTGTAGTGACATGTGTCAGACTAAAACATTGCAGCGAAACACCCCTCATTAAAACTAAACGATCAAAGGGTTTCCCCTTTTAAAACCCCCTTTAAAAAAAACAGAGCCCGTAAGTCTACCGCCAAGCCCAACAAAGGTAAATAATAACACCGTCAAGTGCAAGTGACTTTCGGAAGAAGATTTCTGCTCGAAACGTTTGTCACTGAATTAAGTTTCTTTTGCGTATAACACGACCTTATAAAAGTGTCCCATAGTAAAAGCTGAGCAAAGTGTAATAAAGCACAGTGAAAGAAGCTAAAGCATTGGCAAGCATTGTAAAGAGTAGCGATGGTAAAGCGTGTTAATAAACATGGCTAACCCGGGTAAGCTATGGTAAATGCATAGTATAATCACGACAAAACTGCACAAATACAGAGCACAAAATACTGTGCTAAGCTTTTATAAGGGACAAACGTAGAGTAGAAAAATGATCACACAAGACATCAAAACTGCGACGAGAAAACATGTTTATTTCACAGTCCAAACTTTTTTTTTTTCGTGTGCGTTTCACAATATTATAACAAAAACCCTACTTGGTTTCCTACAGTTGTTGTTTTTTTCGACATTAAAAAAACAGTAAAGAATTTAAAAAATAAAATAAAAACATAACCCACACACAACAACAAACTAACACATATTTTAGAACTTTTTTTTTTTGAAATCACGAAGATTCGAGACGATTATGTAGGCTAACAGTTAGTCTCCCACTTACAGATATATTGACATTGTGATTAGATACACACACAACCCGTCGACCAACCCTCATACAAATACACCAATCTGAAAGCTTATACTATTAAAATAAACGTATAATTCTGTGACCAGCATTTCCACTAGAAGTCTTTCTCAGTGTCTTCAGTGGTGATTTTTAAAGACAGTAGCCTATATCACCTTCAGTCACTGTGTGCACAATTGCACATTACTTTATAATGCGTATATGTTTTTGTTTTCAAAGTTTTGGCCGGGGGGGCAACTTCTCGAACTCTATAGAGTTCACACAAACTGGTTTAACATTTCAAAAAAATGTCATAAAAAAATGTGACCGAATGGGATGTTTTGAACTACAATGGCTGTATTTACAAAGCGTATTACTCCAGATTGTCTTTCAAATTCAAGCAAGGCAAAAAAATAAATAAATAAAAAAAATTAAATTAAAGTTTACCATACCAGAAATAAAACGACACGAACATTTCTTGTAGTTTCTTATTAATTTTATATTGGGGGGGGGGGGTTCCCCCAAAATGTGCAGGATAAAGACGATTTGGAGTAAGTTGCTTTGAGAATCTGGCCGCTTGAGAAAGCGTTGCAGTCGAAACATTTGTCACAGAATTGTAAACGTTTATTTTACGATTACTTCATAGCACTAGCATTATTATAGCAACGGTAGAACATGGAAACAAACTTAATATCCGCATTCCCCTCTTCAGTTGTACTAAGAAAAACTGCCATCCATCCTCTGGAAGGAAATCATAGTACATCCCGTTCAAACCCAGACTAAAACCAAAATCACAGACAAAAATGGCTAACCCTACTACAAAAATTCCATAATTTTAACACACAGCATTTTCCAAGTGTCATGTTTTAAAAAAGGTTAGAGCAGTTTCACCAGAATAATATCACGTTTTAAAATATGATTGCCGACACTGATGAATGGAATTGCAATTTTTTTTTTATTATTATTATTTTTTATATTAATTTGATGTCTCAGTGCCCCCTGAGGCGAGTGCTTTAACTGTCTCGATTCTTTGAACGGTGGGGGAGAAAAAGGTTTTTAATTTGATTCATGAGCTGAGAAATTTATAAGCTTTTTTTACTTCATTTCTAACATGAATTCAAAACTCCTTGTGAGGTCAGATACATAATCCTGTCTCGTTTAATAATGGATTGGGATCAATGCCTGCTTGTCAATTCCCTTTTGTTATCATTTGTTTATTTAGCAGACGCCTTTATCCAAGGCGACTTACAGAGACTAGGGTGTGTGAACTATCCATCAGCTGCAGAGTCACTTACAACTACGTCTCACCCGAAAGACGGAGCACAAGGAGGTGAAGTGACTTGCTCAGGGTCACATAGTGAGTCAGTAGCTGAGGTGGGGTATGAACCGGCGCCCTCCTGGTTACAAGCCCTTTTCTTTAACCACTGGACCACAACACGCCACTGATCAAAATTGTAATTAGTAGGACTCTGATAGAATGAGCTTCTCACAGTGGCAACAAATGACTTCAATTGAAAACGTCCCATTCAATCGACTGATTCTAGGCAGATCGGATGGTCTTGTAAGTCAATAATAATAATAATAATAATAATAATAATAATAATAATAATAATAATAATAATAATAATTTAAGACATTATTTAAAAAGTGAGATCCATATGAACTTGCTTGTCAACCTATAATGATCACACTGGACTGTGTCACCCCCCCCCCCCCCCCCCCCAAAATAAATAGATGAAACTTCTTAGCAAAAGCGATTCCAACCATTCTTATATAACGGTGTCGTTCAGGCAATATATAGCCATTCTGACCTACTTGTGTAACCAAGCTGAAATAACATTCATGGGATTAACTCAACTCACAGGATACGACACTCCCAATTCACTTTTGTAGAGATTTTGTTTGCTCGTACACCAGATCTACAAAGCTTTAGGGGTCAAACTTTAATGACAACGAGGAACAGCTCGATTTCCTGTGAAAGCCCTTTATTAAATACAAATAAAAGATTTCAAGATGTAAAAGGAACTATTTGTACAGTACAGGTAAACAACAATACAACAGTTAGCCCAACTGTTAAATGCAATACAGACGAGTACTTGACTAACTGGATTTAATAGGTATGGTAATCAGTGTGTGAGCCACACTCAGCGTATCAGTGCACAATTTAGTACATTTGATTTTAAAGTACTGGATTGCCAGAAGTGAATGGCGTCTTTCCATGATCCAAAAAAAAACAAACAAAAAAAACATTTAAGTGCCTCAGTAAAAAAAATCGATAAAAACCCCTAAAACTATTTAAATCTCTAGACAGCTCCAGCCTCTAATAGGAAAGTCGTTAGGGTGCACACCTCTAGAGGCAGGCTTTATTTACCTCGTAGACTAGGAGTCTAGTCTAAAAAAAAAACGCCTACAGCACCCTCCGATGCATTTTGACACTGCCGTCACTTTCGCAGGCTTTTCTGGTTGATGACGTGCCGTTAGTTGGGCTGGCCGCCTCCCCCGGGCGTGGCGCTGGACTCGGGTTCCCGTTTGGGTTTAAGGGTGGCGTCGGGGCTCGCCTCGAAGCTCTTGCTGTCGACTCCTGCGCTGGCCTCCCCCTCCTCCCTGGCCCCCTCGTGGGTCCGGAGGTGCTTGGCGAGGTGGTCGTTCCTCATGAAGACCCGGTTGCAGACGGTGCAGGTGAACTTCTTGGCGCCCGTGTGGGTCTGGAGGTGTCGCTGGAGCTCATCGGAGCGGGTGAAGCGTTTGCCGCAGAAGAGCCAGTTGCAGACGAAGGGCCGGTCGCCGCTGTGCCAGCGGAGGTGGGCCTTCAAGTGCGAGGTCTTGGCATAGGCTTTGCCGCAGCCAGGGATGTGGCAGTTGTGGAGATGCTTCCTCTTGCCATCCTCGTTGACGCAGGGCCCCAACCGCTCTGCCTCCACGCAGTTTGGGCAACGGCAGGCTGTCTGGCTGGAGCTGCGTGGCACGGACCGCCGGTGGCTCTTGGGCCTGTTGCCCACGTCCACGGGCTCCTCCAGCTGGTGGAGTTCCTGCCCCGTGACGTCCAGTTGCTTGAACCCATCCTGGGTGTAGAGGTGCTGGGTGGCTGGGGGTTGGTGGGAAGGGGGTCCGCAGAGCTGGGGCTCCGAAGCGTAGGTGCCGATGGGGGGCTGCAGCCCTCCAGCCTGGGTGGAGGCCTGGAGGCCACCTTGGACGTTCTGGAGGTCCATCCAGCTTGTGGTCCCTGAATGGAGGTCCCACCAGGAGGGCACGTCTTCGGTGCTCTCACTGGGGTGGGTGGGTCTAAACCAAGCCTCATAGGGGTGGGCCATGGGCGCGAGCTCAGTGAATACTTTTGGTAGCTGAATGTTGGAGACCTGGGAAGCCTGCTTCTGTGAAACGTTTAAATTCTCCACCGGGCTTCGATCATAACATTATATCACAGCTTGGAGAGGAAGAGATCCAGTCGGAAGAAGGAGGCAGCAGACTCCAGCGAATGAAGGAATCGTTCAAGTGGTCCACAAAGCAGTCAAGTTCTTTCCTGTTGAAGACAGAATAAAAACAAATAGCAAGATTAGGGGTCGAGATGTCTTTTCATTGCCTCTTCCTATCCTAGCCACCAACAGCACTGCCTTCCATGAAGCGAGAAGTTCCAGCCCTGCTTTAGCTCCTGAGATCTGATGACATCACAGTCCTTGGCGGTATGGCTGCAGGTCAGCTCATACAGAGTTTGTGTTTCTTTTGTGGTTGGAGGTGCTAGCTTGTTTCTGAATCACTGCTTGACATATTGATGTACATTGAAGCATGGCAGTGCCACCCAGCGCTGTACTGTACCTGGGGGAACATAGGGCTGTGTCTGAGTGAGACAGGACAGGGGCACTGCCAGTTACTATGGCAGCCCTGAGCTCCTTTCACATGGACGGACTTATCTGACATCCCCCCTTGCAGCTTATGTTATCCCTCTCTAGGGAATCAATGGCGATTAAACAAATATTGTGAAGCACACTTAGAATCAACAGGGGGGCTCAAGCCCAGCTGTAAGGTAAACAGTTGTGAGAGGATGTTTTCCAGCTCAGCCAACCCAGGATACACAGGAACAAGGAATTTCTCAAATTAGACCATCCACATGACCTCTAGGCAAACGCTTTGAAGCGCAGCTCAGAGACCATGCCGCATTGACCTTACAGTGCTGGCATGTGAGTTTTCTGGCTTAGTGAAATCCAGTTAGTCCTTCTAGGTCTTTGGCGACTGCACTGTTTGAAGTGGACAGTGTGTATCTGGAGCGCTTTGGGTTTTACTTGATTAATCTGCCTTTCTTTAAAAGGGGACACTAGGGCAACGGGCCAACTGGAAAATTATGGAAAGCGTTATCTTTAAAATAATTAAATTTAAAAAGCTGTGATTCATGTAACGTTAAAGATTTATTTTTATTTATTTATTTTTTTTTATTTTTTTTTTTATAAAAGACTGTTCAGAATAATTAAATGAAGCTTACAGTTCACAAAAAACAAAAAACAAACAAACAAACAAGCAAAAAACAAACTTGGTCTGAGAAAAAGTCGGAAGGTTATCCAGTACAGAATGACATTTAAAACGATTTTCAGTCAAAACGTTTGACTTAAACTCGATTCTTTAAAAAAAAAGAAAGTCCTTAAAAAACATTATTTTGGGGCATTTGTTGTCAATTTTCCTACAGCCCCTTGTGAAACTAAGTGGTGCGGCCTGCTTCTCTTTAGAAGCGGTGTATTCCCTCAGCTTTCGCATCCTAGGGCAGCAGTGTGGAGTAGTGGTTAGGGCTCTGGACCGGAGGGTCGTGGGTTCAATCCCTGGTAGGGGACACTGCTGCTGTACCCTTGAGCAAGGTACTTTACCTAGATTGCTCCAGTAAAAACCCAACTGTATAAATGGGTAATTGTATGTAAAAAATAATGTGATATCTTGTAACAATTGTAAGTCGCCCTGGATAAGGGAGTCTGCTAAGAAATAAATAATAATAATAATAATCCTAAACTACAGCTACGGAGCAGCAATTTGTAAACGCCACGGGTTGTCGTATTGATTCATTGAAGTGTCAGCAGCTGTCAGTAACGCCAATAACGCTTTACAGTCTTCGCACTATATCAAGGAATTTACTGTTCAAGCCTCTGCATCGACGGTCACCTCTAGCCGTTTCCCTCACTGCTTTGAATGTATGAGGTGTTAAATCTAGATTGCTGGAGCGCAGTGCAGTCAAGCCGGCGATGGCTTTGCGGTTCTGGAACATATTTTCTGCACTTTTCTATTCACACGCTACTGTCATTAAAAACGGATTTATTTACAAAGAGGGTTCTTTTGTGTTCAGTGTCAAATCTGTCTTCTGAAAGCCATTTAGAATGCATTTTACAATAAAGGGGTTAGAACGGGAGCCTGCGGTATGGGTGTGTGGTCGACGTACTTGCGTGTTAGTGTTAGGAAATTAGTTGAGAAGCGTTTGTCGTTGTACTTGTTTAAGGTCAACCTGTGTTCTTTGTAATAGATCAGACGCACTGACAGAATTGCATCATGATCTGACAGACGAATTCCGTTCATAATTGGATTTTTACACTGTGAATAAAGTTGGTTTTAGGCCTGGAATTTATATTACCCCCCCCCCCCCCCCCCCCCCCCAACACCAACTTTAAAAACTTTTAAAATTGAAGTAAAATAAAAACTAAAGTGAACTTAAGTGTGATTGCCCATATTCACAAAACGTTTTGTTTGTTTTAAGGAACGTTTTTATTAAATGTGTTTAGCACAATTTTTTTAAGCTTATAATTAGAGGCATTTGAGCAAAATGGGCTTTAAAAAAACCAGTAACGTTTTGTGATTGTGTTTTGGTACAATTATGCTAATGAAACGTTGAGATTTGGGTTTGTAAATTCCCCCCTCATTTGTCAGAAGGAAACTAGTAAAATATATGAAATACATTTTATTTTTCATCCCACAAAAAAGTGTGTCGCCAAAATAAATAAATAAATAAATAAATAAATAAATCTATATGAATGTATTTGCAATTTATGTCTGACGTGTTTATTTACCATCATGTTTGGTAACTTGTAATTAAAATACTTACTGCTAATTTTATAACATTGATAAATCAGAAATGTGACCAGTTTTATAATGTTCTAATGTGTTATAATGTTAGCTTCTCAGATTTGAAGGCCTCGGGTCTTCCATAGCCCCCCTTATAACTATAGCCATCACGGTGCTAGGTTTCCCTAATCTTTAACCTGTCTCCTACCTGGGATATTTTTAAAACAGGGACTTCCCAAATCTCAGCCATGTGCCATTAACAAAAGGAAGTTGCCAGCGCAAGATGCAGCTATGGGATACTTCTTAACAACAGCAGGAGAGTGAAATAAATCCTACCACGGTTCTCTATAGGTGGAATAACATCTTTAACAGTAAAACTAGCAAGAAACTACTCAGAATCAATCGTGTATACAGCCAGGTTGTTTCTTTCCTCGTGTTGTATTCCTAATGTGACCTGATGGTTTTCATATGCTATCCTATCCTATCCTATCCTACCCTATACTTTACTATATTAGACTCCGGTTGAAAGAAGTACAGTCACAATGCAGCATGTTCATAGCGTGTTTTACACCGGCAACATATTTAATTAGCTGGAAAGTACTGAAGTGAATTTGCTACTATTTTGGTAAATTCAGCTTTGTTTTTTTTTTGCCATTAGTGACGCATGCAAACGGCTTTGAAAGAAGATTATGAAAAAAAATACAGATCCTAAAACACCTTCGCTTACCTGCTAGCTGCTGCTCCTAACTTGTCAAGTGATGTTCTTTAAACTTTTGAAAACAACGAGGAACAGTGACACAGTGGAGTGATACAAAAAGACAGGTGAAGACTCCTGTACCCGGTGGTCTCCGGCTGTGATCCAGTGATCCTTATCCACAGTCGCTCATACAGTCCAACAGCTGACAGTGTGCTTTCCCCGAGTGCGTCCTTGAAACTTCTGCCTGTGGCTCCTTCTCTTCATACTGCTTTCATCACCTGCTTTCCGTACCTTTTCCCTCCAGAGTGGCTCCTCCCACTTGTCTGGGTTTAACCCTTCCAGGTGCAATTATACCTGGGTAATTAGACTGGAGCATTTCCACCAGACACCCCTGAGCCGTCAGCTACCTGAAATCTCAAAGTATTTAATCTTCTGTTTCACTTAGAAGTGGAGTCGTTTTAAAAGGCTTGTGGTTTACCATCAAACATATGGGTGTATGTATGTATGTATGTATGTATGCATGTATGCATGTATGTATGCTTGTAGGTATATGTACAGTAGTGTGCAGATCTAGTAACACCTAGATGTGGCATATATATCCTTTATATACCTACCTGCATGAAAACCTCTGGGTGTGAGAATTTCAATTACCGGTCAGTAATCAGTGATATAGAAACAACAGGCTCTCATGTATGAAAATGTTAGACCACTTTGTGCTTTAATAAGGCATTTTAAACAACTTCTAAAAAGTGCATTTTACCACGTGTGGCTCTGTGTTCCTTTTCTCTTACTATTTTAAATGAATTGCCTAGGTGGTCCATTAAAGTCAGATAATCACTATATTAGAGATAATCACTCATTTGCCTATTTTGACAAAGATTTTCAGTTCCAGCGGTTTGATTTCATATGCACAACAAATCCAAACTACAGAAGCAATGGGGTGTTCTCATAAATGTGCTTGTATTCGTATTAGTAATATTATTAATATGGTCATAATCTGAGTGCTTTATTTTCTATATACATATTCTTAATTTTACCCCTTTGGCCATGAGTTCTTATTATTATTACATTTCTAGAATTTTTTAGAACAGTTTTAAGTGAAGAAAAAGTTACCCTGATAAAAATCATATATGCATTATAAAATAGATACATTTATAGGAAACAGATAGGAAATGAAATGGCACAATTATGCATACATTGAGGGAAGGGGACACAACTAAATAGCAATGCTACTTTATATTTTATACAATATTTTCTGATGTGGATCATTTCAAACTCTCTCTCTCTCTCTCTCTCTCTCTCTCTCTCTCTCTCTCTCTCTCTCTCTCTCTCTCTCTCCATCTCCCCATCTTTGGCAGGAGATTCTAAGCAATTCCCCAAATATGATCTTTAAAACCAGAGAAAGATAGATCATCAAATTCCATCTTCATACAATGATGGAAACAATCCCACGTCATCGGGAGTGGATCTGCAAAGGTTTGATTGAATAGCTCAGAATTAACGCAGGTCAGAAAGCGGCGGTATATCTCTGGACTGAATGCACACAAACTCTACTTGTCTCCTAAGTAGAATAGACAACGGTAAGCCGGTTTTGCTTGGAGTTTTATCACAGTAAAAAAAAAAAAAGAAAAGAAAACACTTCTAAAGTTTGTTACGGTCTGATACCAACCTCACAATGTTACCTCACAATGTTACCTCACAATGTTACCTCACAATGTTACCTCACAATGCTACTGACAATGCAGCCTCGTGTCTACTTGTAAACTATGGCAACAGTTACAAGTCATGTCTAATCAGGCCTTAAATCAATAAACATAATTCTGAGTCCAAGATTATCTTTGGCAGACGGAATTTTTATCTTAGTTGCAAATACTTTTTCAAGTTTTGGGAAGCCTTTGATGTGAGGATATGTTTATGTATATATATATATATATATATATATATATATATATATATATATATATATATATATATATATATATATATATATATATATATATATATAGGTGATGCAAAACGTTGGGCCATAAGAGGTACATATACGGTATATATCTTTTTAAATTTATTTTTTACATTTTTAAATGTGGCTTGTGTTGTGTGTGTGTGATATATTAAATCTACATTATTTTGAGAGACACCTTAACCTTGTAATGTTTTCATTTGGCTATATTTAAGCCTACTTGAGCAACGGTTCCTAATAGATAGATTAAGCTTCCGAATGTCGTAATTTGTAGGGCAATAACGGGCTAACATGCGTGCAACGTCACTAGACTTCTACACTTGGAGAGCTATAGTTCATTAAAGATATAGGTGCATTGTATAGTTCAGCTCTTACATACCACAGATAATGCTCACTGATATGCAGACGCGTCTTTTTTTGGTGTCGATGGGGGATCCAATGGCAGTATAGTGAGTACGTTTGAAAGACTGGGATATTGACCAGTTCCAATGTAACGCGTCCGGCTATATGGAATACACGTTCTGCTCAAACTTTAGAATTTTTTAGTTGATTCATTTAGGTTGTGCATTTTGTGTTGATAGTTCATCAAGATAAACTAATCAAATAAAACCTGATCTATTTGCTAAACATTACTACAGTATTTACAAATGCCTTTAAATAAATCGGAATCTCATTTCAATGATAGACCTCTCTCTCTCTCTCTCTCTCTCTCTCTCTCTCTCTCTCTCTCTCTCTCTCTCTCTAAACTAACCATTAATAAAATATTTCAGTTGTTTCCTGATTTTCTTTCAGAATAGTAAGCTACTGTAAGTTTAATAATGCACATCCATTAATTGTATTTATGTGTGTGTGCGTGCCTCAGTGCGTGCGTGCGCGCCTGCGTGTGTGTGTGATTTATTGCTTAATTGCGCCGTGAAAGAGTTTTAAGAGCACCTTTAATCAACAGTCATCCTTTGTCTATCTCTGCCTTTGCTAAGCTGGTGCTTGTTCGGACTTGATCGAGTGCATTGACTTTTATCACCCAAATCTACTCGATGCTGAAAACAACCCTTTGGAGTTCAGTTAGCGGAAAGGCGGCCGCTACAGGGTGGGAGCACTCTTATAAAAGGTTACCACGGTATTCCTGCTTGCTGTTTCCTATGCTTTTCCCAAGCTTATACAATGTGTTTACCATAGCTTACCCTGGTTTGCCATACTTATTAAAATGCTCTACCATGCCTCTTACAATGCTTAACTATGCTTTGCCAGGCTTTCGCTGTGGCTTATGCTGGGCTTTTACTATGGATAACTTTTATAAGGACGGCGACGGGGAGTGATTGCAGGTTCAGTCACGGTAATGAACAATAGGGTCCCGATGGAGGATCAGTTGGTTCAGTTAAACAATAATCAACAGGGTTGGAACAAAGGCCAGCACTGGAGCTGTGGTGACCCCTGGGGTACTGAGACCAGGCGCAGGCAACTCGGGTTATCGATGACGTATATTAGCCCCTGGCTAGGGGGTTAACTAGTGCGATTTAATGGACGTGACAAACATGTCATGCTAATGACAATTTGATGTACAATGACATGAAGACATATGGCAAGATGTAGGAGGCAGCGTCTCATTGACTCATTGTGTGACCCTGAGCAAGTCACTTAACCTCCTTGTGCTCCGTCTTTCGGGTGAGACGTAGTTGTAAGTGACTCTGCAGCTGATGCATAGTTCACACACCCTAGCCTCTGTAAATCGCTTTGGATGAAGGCGTCTGCTAAATAAACAAATAAAAGATGTATTGAAATGTAATTTGCTGTAAAAAAATAAAAATAAATAAAAAAATGATGTTACAAAACTTGCATGCGTGTGACCTGAAATGAACATACTTTGTCATATAAAATTGAATTTCTTCTTTTTCACAGAATAATAACCCTCTGATCAGTTCAAAGCCTTCCAAGAACAACATCTATCTTATAGAATCTTGCATTTATTAATTGATAATATAATACAATAAGAACTAAGATTAGAAAACGCTAAAGCTTGCATCACGGCTGTATGAACTTGCAGAAAGTCCCTAACGCTGGAGACTGAATTAAATCAGAAGTAAAACCGCTATACCAGTTATAATGTATAGTGCCGTAAATTTTGATTTAATTCAGCTGGATGGGTATTTTAATCTCAGTGAGCCATCCGGGCCGAATCAATCTTTCAACACCAAACTACAGCCAGATATGTGCAGGTACGCATTAGGCTGTACTGCTTGCAAACTGTCAATCTATGGTGCATGTTCTGTGGTTCAAACTCAGAGCCCTTTGAGCTAAGAATCCTCTAATTACACCACCATTTTTCAATCACATAACCCACAGATATCTTTATTTCTGGCCTTCAAGCAATCTGCTGCTAATATAAACCTTTAATCAGGAAGGTAAAAAAAATATAATAACATGAGCATTTAACGCTGGGACAAACCCTTTGCATTAACGCAGGTAGCTGAGGTGCAGAGTGAACACAAGGCGCGCTACAGGAGACTATTAATTGATACCTGACAAGGGGCTTGTTTCTTCTTATTTATAAAACAGGGCTTCCTGTATTTCTCACGGTTTAAGTCACTGTTTCTGTATGCATTGAAAAAAAGAACCTTCTGTCTGTTCAGACCACACAAGTCGACTAAATAAGGTTTAGTCAGTCCTATTAGCTCGCAGATAAATGTTTGAGATACCAAAACATACCTTGAAATTACATTTACATAAATTAAGGAGAAGTTTACATTCTTTCAGAGTTTTTTCTTTAAAAACAAACAAACAAACAAACACGTAGACAGATAGATCAACAATTGATATAGCTGCTGCAGTCCTGAAACGGATCAGCTTGCCGCTCTGTGCCATGATCATTGTACATGAAACAGCATGTCTTTGATTCTATAAAACATAGTGGGTTTTGTTTTTTTTTTGTTTTCTGGGAAGCTGTTCCAAGCTATTTGCAGATTTTAATTATTTGTTTATTTAGCAGACACCTTTATCCAAGGCGACTAAACAGAGAGGGTGTGTGAACTGTGCATCAGCTGCAGATTAACTAACTACGTCTCGCCTGAAAGACGGAGCACAAAGAGGTGAAGTGACTTGCTCAGGGTCACACAGTGAGTCAGGGAGTGAGACGCAATTAGAACCGGGGACCGCCTGGTTACAAGCCCTTTTCTTTATCTATCTTTACACAGCCTGCACGATAGGCCTACACGGTACACTGCAAATACTGTAAAGAAGGGGATTTTCAAGAAAATAGATTCCTAATTATGGTTTACTGGCGATAGACAAATTGTTCGACTGTAGTATTGCGCTTACTGTATTACTGTCATCTAAATCAGCAATTAAATGGACATGTGTTGAAATTACTGCCACACGAATGAAATGAGCATTACAGTAGAATATCGCTGCGATGCAAGCCGGTATCCACTCTACGCGAGGTCTGAGCGGCTACCCACGAGTGGACTTTGACACGAGTGGGCTGCTTTGTCCGAAACGTCCTGAAATAAATTATCTTGTAATTATTAAACCCTTTTGTGTATACCTCCCCCCCCCAAAAAATAATATGATGCAAACTATTTGTATACCTTATATGGATTTTAAAAACAAAATGATACAGCTGTATCTATCTCTGCTCCTTGTAGAAACTTGACGTTGCCTGTCCACTATTTATTGCTCCCACTGAGACGTACTTTGCACAGGTAGCATTACCCTAACCTGTTCTGCATCAGCACATTAAAATGCCGCAGAAACTGATACAGGAAGCTGCGCACTCTGGCACTAGCAGGATACGGCGGCCTCGGATCCTGCCACCCCAGGATTGGTGTCGCAGTCGGGGCTTAGCAGAAACAGCCCAATTATACCTAATGCCAGCGTTCACCGTGCACGAGACAGCACACCTCAATTTAAGCATTTAATTTTCAGGTTTGCACCTTTGGAACATAACACAAACACTGCCAGGTGGCACCGGCTCACTCTGTGGTTCAGACGCTCAGACGAGCAGTCTATGAAGCAACCCCTTTGAACTTCTCCCTAATTTCCGTTAGAATCCTCATCGTGTGTATCCGATACGCTGTCGTTAAAACTCCACCCCAGCCTCATCTATCTCCGACTATAGCTGGTTGCAGGCTCCGTTTTTTTTTTTAAAAAAAAGCTTCTTTCAGTGACGATAGCAATAAACAACACCGAATACACACAGACTGTGCAAAATTCTCTACTCAAAATTGTCATAAGCACGTTTTTTTATTTTTTCAGAAAGGAGGATAAAGACGATTTGGAATAAATATCTTTGATAATCTACGCCTCTGTCTACGCCTTGCCCATCTGTTAATGGTTCAAACTGCAGCGGTATTTCTATTGCTCGTCAGTAATCGATTTTCTCTGTGTAGGGCAGCTACGAGCATTTGAGATCTTTAATAAAGATCCATATTTATTTATTTATTAAGAGATTTAAAAATAATAAATAAAAGATTAGTTGATCAATAAAAGTTCGTTTCCATGTATCAGCATTTTTGTTAATATTTGTAGCCAGCCAGTCACATGACCTACCCCAGGTGTGTCCATCTTGTACACTAACTCAGTGATTTGAAAGTCTGCATACCAATATTGTGTGCGAAAGGAAAACGGTTATTGGAATACCATTTCGATGTTTATTCTGCTTGTGAAACAATTTCGAGTTGGTAATCCTTTAAAAAAAAGGTATACTTTGCATAGTTTTGTATTCTTTTGAATCCCTTGAGCTTACGAGTCTAACATCAGTGTTTAGTAAAGCAACAAAAATATGATTTTTTTTAACGGGGGGGTGGGACCGTAACATCTGATATTAATTGTTCTTTTTCTTTGACAATATGTTTTCTTCTCATAAACTCTAACCAGCTGTCGCCAAAACCAATTCTGTGGTTGGGTCTGGGATGCATAAAGTTGTCTCGGTGAAAAGTTTTGTAGCCTCCATGTACACACTGACACAGGTTTCCTTTCAACTTCAAAACACAGCCGGTTCCTGTGCGCAGGGCTTTGATTGGGAAGGAACACCTGTATTTGAGAAAGATATTTCCTCTGCACCCCCCTCCCCCCCCCCCCCCCCCCCCAACCCGCCTCCTTGCTTTGATTCTTAAAAGCCAAGCGGCACTCTTCCCTCGCACCGTTATTAAAGTCTGCAAGACCGACGCCAGCCCTCCCCCGCTTGAACTGTTTGCTATGCAGGGGTTGGGTTTTTATTTGAGTTTTGTTTTGAATGTCACTCTTTCTGCAGACGTTGTTGATGTTTTTGTTGGGTTTTGATATAGTCTGGGTTAAGGTATAGCTGAATTCAGAAGCAGCTCTCTCTCTCTCTCTCTCTCTCTCTCTCTCTCTCTCTCTCTCTCTCTCTCTCTCAAAGCCCGATTGTCTTTTGCTCAGACATAACAAATACTACAAACAAATAATAATGATTTAACCAAATGTAACACAGGGTATATCAAATGTGCCTGTACAGTTGTAAGAGACAGCAGAATGAAACGTAATAATAATAATAATAATAATAATAATAATAATAATAATAATAATAATAATAATAATAATAATAATATTTTCAACCATTTTCAGCCATATGTAACACATGTCAGATCAGCAAATGTATCTGTACTGTTGTTAGAGCCATAACCTTCTACTGAACTGGTATTGTACAGGGTTATTGACAACAGAAGTAAACTTTATTATTATTATTATTATTATTTATTTCTTAGCAGACGCCCTTATCCAGGGCGACTTACAATTGTTACAAGATATCACATTATACATTATTTCACATTATACAGATATCACATTATTTTACATACAATTACCCATTTATACACCTGGGTTTTTACTGGAGCAATCTAGGTAAAGTACCTTGCTCAAAGGTACAGCAGCAGTGTCTCCCACTGGGGATTGAACCCACAACCCTCCGGTCAAGAGTCCAGAGCCCTGACCACTACTCCACACTGCTGCCCAGAAGTAAACTTGTGTGTATTTTTTTTAATTTTTTACTACATTTCCCATCATCCTCCTGCTCACATATGTAACTGAGATGGATTTACCAGTGAGCAAGAGGATGATGGGAAATGCAGTTCTGAGAGGTCCATGCAGGTACATGGGAAGCCATCTTGGAGGCAGTGGAATGCAATTTAAAAGTTAAAAAAAAAGTGATCAAAATATTTTTTTAAAAATTAAAACAATACACACAGTTGTAGCAACACATGGGAACATGTAACTCAATAAAATAAAAAAAGCTTCTTATATACACCCCTACAAAAATACTTCAGTGTTTTTCACTTGTTAGTACAAGGACAGTACAATAGCTGATGCATTTTAAATGCACACTATGTATTAGCCCTATATTGTCTCTGTGGGTTTCAGGTTATTACTACAATAAATGGTGAACATAAGTCAGATCAAAGTCAGGCTTGTTGTAATGTGATCTGTAGTGCCAGACATCACAATACGCCCTTTCCCAAATGGTATTTTTATATATAACCTCCTGGATAGACCCAAAATTGCAGATACAACTAGTAAATATCTGTCAAATCTGTCAAATTGAAAACGTGTATGCGATTCCATTCTCCCAATATAGATAACACATCTGTTTATAGGAACCGAAAACAAAACCACGTTTAGGAAATCAAATGTTAAATTGGTGGAATACAATCCTGCTTGAAACTGCAGTGATTTAATTAGTGTGAAGTCTTGTGCAATAAAACACCCTTGACATTTTAAACCCGATATTAAACCATCAATCTGCCGGATTTCTTAATTTCGAATAAATTACTGCTGAAAAGGCACAAGTCACACACAATTAGATTGCATTCGTTCCAACACAATTATTTAAAGAAATACGTATAAATTATAGGGCCTATATTTATAGGAAAAAAATGAATCAATCTTCATAACTAATCTTCATAAATGCGCAAGTAAAATTTGCCACATCTGAATACATTTTGCTTTGATGGTAATCAACACATTACAGTAATCTAGCCGTATACGCTTTTAGTAATGGTTCACTAATTAAAAAAGATATGTATATATTATGATTGCTTAACACATGTTGCCAAAGCATCAAACAATTCCAAACTGTTTGGCAAAGATTCCTGTGGCTGACAAGGCCACACACAACTAGTTTGTCAACAATGACACATTCTCATTTATACTTGCACTAACTCCTGATTCATTGGGTTTCTTTGATTTAAAAAAACAAACAAACAATCATTACATAAAAAAGGGGCAGGGGGAGGAGGGTTGCAATAGGGGGTTACAATAGGGGGTTGCAATAGGGGGTTACAATAGGGGGTTACAATAGGGGGTTACAATAGGGGGTTACAATAGGAGATTACAATAGGGGGTTACAATAGGAGGTTACAATAGGGGGTTACAATAGGGGGTTACAATAGGGGGTTGCAATAGGGGGTTGCAATAGGGGGTTACAATAGGGGGTTACAATAGGAGGTTACAATAGGTTTGTGCCTGACATTCTGAAGCAGCCTGCCAGGAACACTGAGGTCAGAACAGAGCATCAGTAATGAATAATAATACAAGTATATCCTCCTACCTATAAACCGTTTAGACTCAAAATCTGAAAGAGTTAAAAAAAAGTAAAGAATATGCATGAACGCACATACATACATACATACACACATACACACATACATACATACACACATACATACATGCATACATACATACATACATACATACATACATACATACATACATACATACATACATACATACATACATACATACATACATACATACATACATACACACATACATACATGCATACATACATACATGCATATGGTGCAAAATTATTACAACACCCCATTACTTCTGTGGTTTTCTTTTGTCGTGCTTATGAAACCAAACCTCGGTAACTGAAAATCTTGAAAGTTGTCAAAACAGGCAAGTTACTAATTTCATTGATGACTTTAATAGGCCATGCGTGCAATTTATTTAAAACAGTAAGAGACAAAGGAACACATGGTAAAATGCAGGAGACTTTTTAGAAGTTGTTTAAGATGCCTAATTAAAGCACAAAGTGGTCTAACATGTTCACACATGCGTTCCTGTTGTTTCTATATCATTGTTTACTGACCGAAAATTGAAATCCTCACAGAGGTTTTCATGCAGGCAGGTAAATCTTAAAGTGTTCTAGTACGTTTGCACGCTATTGTGCATATACCTACAATCAGGCTTACATTTACATGTGTTTCCTTCATTTATATATTTACATTTTTCAATAGGCTTGCCTCTCTTCTCACTTCTCTTCCATTTTCTTTTATTATATGGAGATATTTAAGGTTTTAGTTGAATGTGTATGGAGATATATATATATATATATATATATATATATATATAGAGAGAGAGAGAGAGAGAGAGAGAGAGAGAGTGAGAGAGAGAGAGAGAGAGAGAGACTTATACGTAAAGAAAGATTACTTTACTACAATGAAATAAGGGGGTACAAATAATGTGAGGGACAATATCCCTGAATATTGCTTCCTAGGGAGAACAAACGTTTGTTCCCGGTAGAACAAATATTCGGGGGGTGGGGGGGCAATATTAGTTCACACTGCCACTCCCCATTCTCTTAGACGAATGCAGTGCCCTCTTATTACAGGTCTCGCCTCAGCAGCAGCAGTAGCAGAGCCCCAGCCTCTTAATTCATATTTTCCTCTCCTCTAAGCTCCCATGTCTGAAAGAGTCAGGTGTTTCCTGTTGCTAATCCAGACGTCTTTCCTGCTCTTTCTTTATCCACCATGGCGTTCAAGTCTCCAAGATGAAACAGAAAATAGGATACTGACCCTACCCACTTTTGTAGTGTTTTACAGACGGTGAAGCTATATACCAGAAAATAAATATGGATCCCCAATTAGCTTGATTGTGAGTAAATTATGGAAGTTATTATAAACAATGTCTTGCCTTTTATAATAAGTCTTGAGTTTTGAGAAAATGTGAATGTAGATTATTGTGGTAGCTTCTTTAAAACATATATTCGACCCAATTAGAATTGCAGCCTTAATGACTGAGCAGTTTCAAATGTTATTTGAGTTTCTTTTGTCCATCTCCCTTCTTACTATCTCATGGGGTTTGCAGTCATTCTGAGAGATTCGGGGTTCTGCTGCTTCAATAGTCGCCTTCTTCGACTTGACAAAAAGAATTCAGGACTGAAAGGGTTCAACTGAAAGTGCTGCGGCTTGGCAGACTTCATAATTTCATTCAAATCATGTGATACTGTGACCTTTCAACTCTACCAACTCTGGACTATTAGAAACGGTCCTTAGATCAGGGTTTCCCAATCCTGGTCCTGGGAGGACCCCTGTGTCTGCTGGTTTTCATTCTGAGTTCTCAATTACTGAATCAAACCCTTAGTTGAACTAATAATGTGCTTAGCTAGACCTTTTGAATTGTTCTCAGCTCTTAAAGAGTTGCCGATTTCAAGTTACTTATAAAATTGTAGTTAACTTGAAATCTCCAATTGTTTAAAAGCTGAAAAAAAATTAAGAAGGTCTAAGCTAATGGATAATTCAATTAAGGGTTCAATTAAGTAACTGCGATCTCAGCTCTAATTGCACCAATTATTTGGCTTAATTTGTCAAGATTAACAGGTTTTCCATATCTTTAGTCATTGATGATGTAAAGACAGAAAACCTGCAGGTTTGGGTCTCTCCAGGACCAGTGTTGGAGATCCCTGCTCTGGTGCACTTTTCCAGCACTCTCACCTTTCACTTCCCAAGTTCTGTACCTCTCTGACATCAGACCGTCCTGATCCTAACCCAACCTGAACCAGCTACCGGAGAACTTCAGCACTGCTCCATCTCATGCTGCCTCCTCAAGATCCACCTGTTTTCGGACTCTGCACCATGTTACTGGACCCCCTAATGCACTATCCTTGCACTAGGTCATTGTAGATATAACTTGTAATTCTAACTCGTTGCATCCTAATTCATACTGTATTTTAGTAGTACTATTGCACTTACTGTAAACGACACTGTATTTCAAAGTGTAAGTGCCCTCTGTAGGCGAGCTGAGAATCGCGGCTCCATGTTTTTATTTGACGGAACCGCGTAACCTGGCAGGAGGGTTTAAATGTGTGTGTTCGAGAAGAAAAATAGGATACGTTTCCTTTAACATGTTGTAAAATACCACATTAAAAAAAAAAAAAAAAAAAAAATCGGTTCAATATAATATTATATTCAATTATTTTAAATTGACAGATATTCTAAAGTCACGTAAAAAAAAAGTAACACATAGTCTATTTTTTCTGGAATGTGAAATAAAAAATGCAATAAAAATTGACAATGGTGTAAAAAAAATAAAATAAATAAAGATTGGTAGTCTTATTGGAGCCTTATCAAAACGCTTTAATTCGTAAATGATTTAAATACTGTGCTAAACAGACCGCCTTATACAATCGTGTGCACGTTTATTAGCAGGCCTCAAAATTTGTCATTTAATATCCTATAAACACCTACCTGCATGCAAACCTCTGGGTATGAGAATTTCAATTTTCGGTCAGTAATCAGTGCTATAAAAACAATGTGTGAAAATGTTATAACACTTTGTGCTTTAATTAGGCATCTTAAACAACTTCTAAAAAGTCTCCTGCATTTAACCATGTGTGGCTGTGGGTTCCTTTTCTCTTACTATTATAAATCAATTGCATGTGTGGCCTATTAAGTAAAATAATAAATTAAATTAGGCAATCACTCATTTGCGTATTTTGACAATGATCCAAGATTTTCAGTTGTTTGATTTCATACGCACACCAAATTAAAACTGCAGAAGCAAGGGGGTGTTCTGGTATTATTGCATTGCGCTATAATGTATTTTGCAGAAGCTTTTCCTCAGCCCCGCTCAGGGCGCGCTCCCGTCATCATTCAACCCGTTCCCACAAACAAAGCGCCGAGGGCGACAGACACTCTCAAACAAGACACCGAGCAATTATTTGGCTCCAGCGGGAGGGGCCGCCGTGCCCATTGCGAGCCGGTTCCAGCTGGTCCGTCTCGGGCATTCCAGCTCTTTGGCAGCGCTTGTAGTGGTTGGCTGTGGCGGGCGTGGAGCTCTATTAAGCTGCGAGCGAGAGAGAGAGCGCCGGGTTTTACATAGATCTACGCAACCTCCGTTTCCCACGTCTGCGCCGAGGTGGTCGCTTCGTATCTTCTAATCTTGGCATTGTTATCTAATTCCTTCGGTTGCAGATGATTTGTTTGCAAAACGATGCTGAATTCGTCTGCAAACACTCATCCTTTCTTTCTTTCTTTCTTTCTTTCTTTCTTTCTTTCTTTCTTTCTTTCTTTCTTAATTAATGAACCCCTTACAATTTGGCAAAGATTATACTAAAACCATTGGTCTACCCAAGTTTTGCATGCATTTATAAGTGCATGTAAAAGTTGGGCCACTTTTCTGCACATTTTACACATTAAGAAAAATATTTTTGAACCAGTCTGGAAAAGTATTAATACTACTACTGATATTAATAATTAAACATATGCACATATACGTATTCTGCTTCTATACCTCTACACTGTAAGACTTTAACTTTAAAACACGTATCTGTAACACACTTGAAACACGTCACTGCGTTTTTAATTCTAAATGTGTTTAGGATTTAAACACCGTGTGATGTTTATGTTGTAAGTGTGGAGTAGTGGTTAGGGCGCTGGACTCTTGACCGGAGGGTCGTGGGTTCAATCCCAGATGGGGGGACACTGCTGCTGTACCCTTGAGCAAGGTACCTTACCTAGATTGTTCCAGTAAAAACCCAACTGTATAAATGGGTAATTGTGTGTAAAAAATAATGTGATATCCTGTAACAATTGTAAGTTGTCTACTAATAAATAATAATAATAAACTGTTGGACGTGTTTATAATTTGTAGCTAACACTTTGAAAACATGTGTACGCGTTTATAACAGGGCTGGTGTTTAAAATCTAGACATTTAGCATAAACGGCACACATTAAACGTAACAATTATTTAGAGTTCCAAATCACTAAACACCAGTGTGACACCTACTGACGTATAAACACTGCTGTTTAGGAACATCACGTTTCTATTTTACTGTACACACGTGCCATTTAGATAGTAAACGCGTCACACGTTCTTAGGTTTTACATTCAGACAAACCTGTGTATACTAATGCTTGGCGTCCCAAGGACAAGTCGTGAATGAGTTTGGAAACCGCTTCCGTCTAAGATGTGTTCCCACTTGTTCTTACTTGGGGCTGCTCCACAGGGATCTGATCCAAATGAGCATGTGTTAGAAATCCAAATCAATCACACGTGTCAAATATGCCGGATTAAAACATAACTGGGGGGGTGGATAAAATGTGAGAAAATTCTAATTATTTTCTTAGCAGACGCCCTTATTCAGGACGAATTACATTATTTTTTGTACATTATTATTACATACAATTACCCATTTATACAGTTGGGTTTTTACTGGAGCAATCTAGGTAAAGTACCTTGCTCAAGGATACAGCAGCAGTGTCCCCCCACCTGGGATTGAACCCACGACCCTCCAGTCAAGAGTCCAGAGCCCTAACCACTACTCCACATGTCCCCACAAATATAGTAACTCTTGATAAAATGACGTTGTGGGGACGTCACCGCTTTGTAAAACGCCTTTAAGAACAAAATATGCCTTCTCTCTGTGTGTGTGTGTGTGTGTGTGTGTGTGTGTGTGTGTGTCTGTGTGTGTGTGTGTGTGTGTGTGTGTGTCTGTGTCTGTGTCTGTGTGTGTGTGTGTGTGTGTGTGTGTCTGTGTCTGTGTGTGTGTGTGTGTGTGTGTGTGTGTGTGTGTGTGTATGTGAGTGTGTGTGTGTGTGTATGTGTGTGTGTGTGAGTGTGTGTGTGTGTGTGAGTGTGTGTGCACGCACGATCATGCCGATGAGCTCTTGCAGTGTAGGTGTGTATATCGCTTGTTAGTCTCAGTGCTGATAGATTTATGGTTGTTGTGACACCCCGGTGATAAACAGGCAGGATCCTCCACACAGGTGTCAGGAAGCAGCACTTATGATCTCCGGCCCTTCTCCTTTCGCTTTATCACTCACAGAATGTCCTCAAACACCTCCCTGCGGGCGATTGCAGACTGTATAGCCTACATTCAGTGTGGACTTTTATAAATAAATCTATATATCTAGATAGATACCAGTAAAAAAAAAATAATAATGTGTTTCTATGTTAATTTAGCCGACCTGCATTGGCTGTCAATCGGAGTTGCCCTGATTTCTTCGGGACCCTTTCCCAAATTATAATTATTTATTTTTTTTAGCAGACGCCCTTATCCAGGGCGACTTACAATTGTCACAAGATATCACATTATTTTTCCATACAATTCCCCATTTATACAGTTGGGTTTTTACTGGAGCAATCTAGGTAAAGTACCTTGCTCAAGGGTAGAGCAGCAGTGTCCCCCACCTGGGATTGAACCCACGACCCTCCTGTCAAGAGCCCAGAGCCCCTAACCACTACTCCACACTGCTGCCCCGAAGCGGGATCGATGTTATTATGTCACAACACTAACCAATCAAGTGACGAGGGGGGTATCGCGCTTAATCCACATCAGGGAGTGCGCAGGTTTCTCCGCGGTTTAATATTCTCGTATCTTTTTTTTATTTTTTTATGATTCTCATGAGGAAAGCAGCAGCGTCCATCACTTCGGTTTTGTAAAGAAGTGAAAGCGACCTTAGCCGCAAGGCTTGCTAGGAAATATCAACCAACATCCGTCCAAAAAGCCACAGCGTGTCACTCAACTCGGGTCGACTAGCAATGAGGGAAAACCACTGCACCCCATTATATGAAAGCGTGTAGACATCATTTTACATGGCATGGCTTTTTATTCATTATAACCTATACCACCTACCCTCCATACATGGCAATCAGGCCCCGCTTTGAAAACATGTTTCAAATGATATACCTCTGATGCAGGATGGTTCATAGCAAGCCGTAATTTAGGCGCTAAACAATAATAATTATGATTATTTCAAATCACATAGAGATTAGCGCGCTGTGGAAGCAACTGCCTGAAGAAACGCCCGGATTAAACAAGCGGCCGACGGAAATGCATTTCCTTTGGGTTTTCCCAGGAGGGACTGATCTGGTCTGCAAGGTGTGTGTGTGTGTGTGTGTGTGTGTGTGTGTGTATTAGATCCTCTCTCCCGCCCACCTTCCTGTAAAATTGATGTTGTGTGTGTGTTTTGTTTTTTTTCAATCCGATCAGACCACTCATTAGGTAAAGAGAACGCCTCTCTGCAACCTGTTCTTATCGAAGTATATTGCGAATCACTCAACCGTTTAACTTCCCCTTCCTGTATTAGCAACCTCTGCTGGTTCATTAAAGGCTTTAAGCCGGGAGGGCCAAACCGGCTGTGTTTTTTATTATTAATTATTATTATTTCTTCGCAGACGCCCTTACCTAGGGCGACTTACAATTGTTACAAGAAATCACATTATTTTCACATACAATTACCCATTTATACAGTTGGGTTTTTACTGGAGTAATCTAGGTAAAGTACCTTGCTCAAGGGTACAGCAGCAGTGTCCCCCACCTGGGATTGAACCCACGACCCTCCGGTCAAGAGTCCAGAGCCCTAACCACTACCACACACTGCTGCTGTTTTCATGGCCTTCAACTTAGCTGTTCATTAATGGTTGCCCAGAAGACCTGCAGGATTGTGGATCTCCAGGACCAGAGTCAGCCCTGTAGGCCATTCCACTTCGAAAAATACCGAGATGGATGGCTGTTTAAAAACATCAAAATGAAAACCCAATTGAGGACTGTAACCCCCGAGCACAAATTCCCCCCCATCCTATACCTCTTACGAATGGAATAATCGCTTTTTGGCACAGCCAGCTAATATGAAAGCATATTTGAGAGCAGGTGATCAGCCTTAAAAAAAAACCAAAAAACATCTTTGAACTCTGGTGGTAGTGTGGTGTCGATGGAAAAAAAAATACAAACGAACAAAAAACTGAAACCGATTCTCGGCTGGAATTTCATGAAACTGCTTTTGATTGCTTGGACGGTCTCGTGTTACCTTAGCTAAGGTAGCCCCCCGGTTTAGTATTAATTAGGGTCTATGAAACTAGCCGACAGCGTTAGACTAAACAGACTGGTTAGTCCTGAATTTCTGTCGAGCTGAAGAAGAAACTGCTTTATTATTTTTTTTAACCTATATTTCTACACCGTAAATCACTCCTTTTTTTGTCATTTTTACACACTGCAGTTGACGAGTTTAGTAAGAGCAGATATAGATTGATCGACCTGCTGCAGTGAAATGACACACGGTATCTGTTTATCATTATGACGAAGGCACAGTGCACAAGCAATCCAAATTGGACACCCTCTGGTTTCAGAGTAATAGTCTACGTGTCAGTGTACGTTTTTTATTATCAGAGGAATGCCAGGCATGTGAATGCGGTATAGCTACCCAGCTGTGGTCTACTTCTACTGTATTTGCAATGGAGGGGAGGGGAGAGGGGCAGGTTGAAGCTTGCCCTAGCAGTGCGCAATATTTTTAGGCTCTCCGCGTTTCTGAGATCAAAGACAGGAAACGGGGAGGCAAAGCAAAAGGAGAAACAAGCGAGATATATTTCAAACGACCAAAAAACAAAAACGAACAACCAAACAATTGTCAAAACGTATGAAATTCCAAAAAAATACAAATTAGGTCGTTGGTTATTTTTCATCTGGTAACTCGTAACCTTACAACTCTCCAGGACCAGAGTTGGTTGTAATTATTATTATTATTATTATTATTATTATTATTATTATTATTATTATTATTATTATTATTATTATTATTATTATTAGAAACACGATCGCTGGCCCTCTCATTGTATTATGCTGAAGATCATTTTATTTTTGCAGCGTTGTTAAGTGACCACAAACCCAGCATTCACCCTGCTAACAGTGCTGAGTGTGCAGTGCGGCACGGGAGTGTTTGTCAGCATTACTCACTGCGGTAGCAGACAGTCCCAAAATGGGCTTCATATTTTAATTATGTTGTGACTGAGACCAACCTAAGTATCTCTGAAACAGGTCTCCTCAGCCCTCTGGCTTGAAACCTGGTTCCAAGAGACCACTGGGAGACCTGGTTTGAGGTTGCTGTATCAAACACCCACAAGTCTCCGCTGTTGTGCCGCGCAGTGGCCTGTTAGTCTCATGAAACCAGGTTCCAAGCCACAAAAGTGGCTTCGTATTCCCTCGGCGTTAAAAGACCCTTTGAGTCGTATCTTAAGTGTTTCCCCGTGTCCTGTGAGAAGGAAAGAAACATGCTTTGAAGTTCCTCAACTGTAATCACACGAGTCATTTTTGAATATGTTTAGAGTAATGCAATTTAAATGCAATACTTATAATCAACCAATCAATGAATCTTTATTTTATATAGCGCCTTTCATAGTGGACCACCAGCACAAAGGGCTTTACAAGATAATAATAATATAAGACAGAACAAGCGGGTCTGAGAGTTGATTTGAAGCGAGCGATACCGTATTTCGACAACGGACACACTTTCATAAACATGTACAAAATGCATTTTTAAAACATCGTCCTGTTCTAGTGTACAGGTATACGCAACAAACGAGCTACGTTGTTATTATTATATAACTTAATTTCACACTTTTTCAGCTCGACAGCAGTAATTCGGGATTCGAAGGGTTAAGTGGACCGGTGTAGTGTTATTGGAAAGCACAGAAGCGCCCATTCAAATCGGGTACGTTATGCTGTTTTCGGTCTTTTTCATTTTTTTTTTAAATGTAATTTATCATATTTTTCCTCCATCATGAAAATAGTATGCGAATATTTATCATATGCAACAAGCTTTGCGGTGGACTTCTCTTTTAGAGAAATTGATTTGTTCGTTTGCAAAAAAAAAAGAAGTGTAACTAATGGTAACTGTACCTCTTTTTGACAATAGGAAAACACCCATCAGATCGCAATTGATTGCACTTGTACCAAAATCTGACAGTGTACCATTTTCAATGTGATAACGTACCACTTTATAACATTACAAGGGTCAAGTTTTGGTATCACATTGTGACGATGTACCACTTTATAACACTACACCAGTAATCTGCACGCTGGAAAGCAGACATACAGCAACATCAGTACCAGACAGAGATATGCAGCAGCGATAAGGTGGGCTATGCTTTGACCAGGGCGCTTCCCTTAGAAAAGTTTACCCCAGTATTTTTTACAAGGTATTTTTGCAATTTTCCCATGGTTACCCCACTCGTTTACCCTAGTTTGCCAGGTCTTTATATGCATTGCCCTATACCTCTCTGTCCTTTGCTATGCGTATATGCTTTACCATGCATCTTTCGCTGTGATTTATTTTACAAGAATTAGCTGTGATGCTTTTACTATGGGAAACTTTTGTATGTGGTGTCACAGGTCGCTATTAGACACTCGCTATAAGACACTTAATAGCGCGACATTTTTCAGATTCTAATGCGCTTTGTAGGATCCAAGCTTCTGGCACAATCTTACCCGTGTCGGGTAAATTATTATTATTATTATTATTATTTATTTCTTAGCAGACGCCCTTATCCAGGGCGACTTACAATGGTTACAAGATATCACATTATTTTTACATACAATTACCCATTTATACAGTTGGGTTTTTACTGGAGCAATCTAGGTAAAGTACCTTGCTCAAGGGTACAGCAGCAGTGTCCCCACGGGGAATTGAACCCACGACCCTCCGGTCAAGAGTCCAGAGCCCTAACACTACTCCACAGTGTGATAAACTCGCCAAATAAACTCAAGCAGAATTTCAGATTTGTCCCATCGCGTAATCATGTCATATTGGAACATCGCTTATGAAATTGTGATTAAACATTACATATATTTTACTATCCTATACGATTCCGTTGATATATGTCACGATCATCGCCTTTTTTTTCATATTGGTGACGCACATTTTAAATGTACAGTTGCATGCATTTTACTTGTATACTTGGTGCCAGCTGTTAAAAAGGTCTTGTTTTATTTGTTGATAAGTCGATTGCTTCTCTTCTGTTCCAGTTCTACATGTGTAAGGTAGGTTAGATCAGCCAAAAATGGTGCATCTGGTGCATATAGGAGGCTGTGTGGTCCAGTGGTTAAAGAAAAGGGCTTGTAACCAGGAGGTCCCCAGGAGGGCTTGTACCAGGAGGTTATCTAGCCTATGTTACCGATGCAGGCAATTGGAACGGACGAGCAGCGTGGTCTACGGGTCCCCCTTGTGGCTTCTTGAAGTACTAACATTAGCTGAAGAGAATGCGTTGCTGTAACTGTAGATCATTAATAAATAATGTACACACCGTACACAATAAAAACAGGTTCTGCAATATCTATGAATAGCAATCACTATAAATACATACACGTGTTTTTCATGTAAACAATATTGCAAGTGTACATATTTGGTGCCGCTGCCAGCTACACTGCATAAAGCATTATGGGGAGAATCGTCGCTACTGCAAAAGCAACGTCCTGTCAAAATCAGCATACACAGCATAAAAAAGAGCTTTCCATGTTCGTTTTTTTTTTTTTTTTTTTTGGTCACGTGATGTCCCTTTTAAAGTTACATTTAGCCGTTATAACCGTTTTTTTTTTCAAATAATAGTTTCCTCTTAACTACGAGTTAATTTAAACAATTTAACTTCACTCGTTGTTATGCGTTCGATTTTGTATTAAAAATAAGGAGCTGCCTTTTTTTTACGTTATCAATGAAACAGAATCTCAATCAAGTTACAGGAGGACAAA
Organism: Acipenser ruthenus; assembly: GCF_902713425.1. NCBI lineage: Eukaryota > Metazoa > Chordata > Actinopteri > Acipenseriformes > Acipenseridae > Acipenser > Acipenser ruthenus. Next base: position 1,302,462 of record NC_081221.1, read on the forward strand.
AAAAAAAAAAAAAACTATCGTGAATTTGTTTCAGAATCAACGCTTTTCCAATACTTTATGAACGGAATCTGCTTTAAAAAATTAAAAACTGCGCCCTAACCATATAGCCCAAGTATATTTATCTGGGACAAGTGCCTCTCCCTTGTCACGTGAAAAGGGCACATCAGCTATTTAGCCGTCAGCTTCGTGACGTATTTAAGGGGCGGGGAGATGCCAGGCTCCCTTATCACGTGATGAGGGCATGAGGCAAAAGCGTGGATCGTATATCCCGTCATCCTTTTCGTTCCCTCTCTCTTTCCGTGAACCAAAATGTCTAAGAGAGGTAAGAGAAATCCGGAGTTCAGACCCAAAATCCAACGACATCCTTGTTTTAGACTGCAGCTAGCGCTCCACAGTCGGTCAATTTACTTAGCTAAATGCCTCCCCTTTCCTTCTCGTCAGTTATTTTCGAGCTGAGTTGTAAAAGTCATGAAGATAGATAAACCTTTTAAGAAGGTGGCTGGTGTTGTTTTGCTGTGAACCCCATCCGCAGAAAGACATTTTTGATTTCCCGAGTGATGGACAGCGGCATAAATGTTCGGTGTTTATGAATGGATTGGGATGTTAATTTTATTTTGTTTTAAGTTTTGCTTAAAATAAAAAGGCGACGAATTTGAAGCGGGTCGTGTCACTGAAATCTACTTGTAAAATGTCAGGCCTAGTTAGTTACCAACGCGCCCTACGTCCTAGCTACTTATTCTCAAATAAATTTAATCGTAACGCGGGAAAAGCACACAATTCTGAAGTTTTAAGTAAATTAGTAATAGATAAGAACCGTCTCGCTCGCAAGTCGAAGCGGTCGACATTTCCAGGGGTGTTTTAATATGCAAGTTTTGAAACGCTAGTTTGGAAATGCGTTTGTTTGTCACGGTAGCGATATACGTGATTGCATGTCAGGTCGCCCTATCCAGAGTTTTAGTTGGGCTGAAGTTTTTGAAATCTTCCTGACCGTGCAAAGGTGAAGTAAAGCGATGCATGCTGTGCGATTGTATTTTGCGTTTGAGGGGACAGGCCTTGCGAGTTCATTCAGATTTTACAGTTGTGCAAACAGATGTTCAGTTCGGTGAACAGCGATCCACTTTATTGAATGGGAGGGGGGTCTCTAGTGGCTGTTGCATGCAACCCTTAAAATGTATTTGTGGTACAAAAACAGAAAACAGTCCCTTCTAAAAGCACTTGCTTCGCCTGCACTCAGTGGCTGGGTGAGTTGTCGTGGAATGGGAATAACAAACACATCGCTTTTGGGTGAGAAGGCAGCGACCCGTGCTGTTAAATCTCAATCCGCGGTGTGACAGCTCAGAATTGAATTAGTTGAGTCCAATTCCCTTTTTTTAAAATTCCTATTGATAGGAAGTAATTATTACTTTGAATATGTTGTGTCAAACAGCCACGTGTTTGCAAAACGTATTTTGTTTTGTGAATAGAAATTCTGCAGAAACGGATTTGTGTGTAAGTTTGTCATTTATTTTCTTTGGTTCTTTTGAGGACGTGGTGGTTCCTCCGGGGCGAAGTTTCGCATCTCCCTGGGTCTCCCCGTGGGAGCCGTGATCAATTGCGCTGACAACACAGGTAAGACACCAACACGTGTGAACAATACCTTCAGGTATCCTTTAATTGGTCAGTAAGCATCGTGTTCAGTTAAGGTTTGGTCTGCCATTCTGTAACTGTTTCCCAGAAACGCTATAAAATGCTGCATCAGAACAAGCACGGTACAGTAAACGTGTGTTGAACCTTCATTTAAATCTCTGATCAGTGTTCAAGTAATGGTTCAGGTCTGTATCAACCTGTTCTCCGTACTGGGTTATCTATTCAAACAAGCATCTGGTTACCTCCATGTAGGTTTATGGCTAGGATGTTGTATGTGCACTGGATTGTAGTGCTGGCTTAAATAAATTGATAGAAACCAACCAGTATTATTAGGGATCTCTGGAACTGGAGTTTATTACTGGAGGTGTTTTATTAGCACTATCCTAATCCCTTCTAAAAGCACTTGCTTCGCCTGCACTCAGTGGCTGGGTGAGTTGTCGTGGAATGGGAATAACAAACACATCGCTGTTGGGTGAGAAGGCAGCGACACGTGCTGTTAAATCTCAATCCGCGGTGTGACAGCTCAGAATTGAACCTGCAGGAGAGGCTCCAGCCAGGGATGAGGGTCAATTCCTGTTTTTTTAAATTCCAGTTCAAATTCCTTTTTTTAAAATTCATTCCCCATTCCAACACGCTATTGGTCAAAATTGCAATTGGCAGTATTCCTTGAATTGAAGTCGCTGTTGGTCAATTAAATTGAAAGCAGTACGAGAATCTCTATCTCAAATGTAGATTAATTCCCTTGAAGGAATGTGGGGGTGGGGGGGTTGATTTCAAAAAATGACCCCCCCCATTCCAGTTCCAGCATTACCAGGAAGGCATTAGATGAATGAAAAGCTTGGAGTGCCACAGGACTTGCTGTAAACGGTTTCGTTGCTGTTTCTCCCATCCCCAGGTGCCAAGAACCTGTACATTATCTCTGTTAAAGGGATCAAGGGGCGTCTGAACAGGCTGCCAGCAGCAGGAGTGGGGGACATGGTCATGGCTACTGTGAAGAAAGGCAAGCCTGAACTCAGGAAAAAGGGTGAGTCTCAGAAGAGGGCTGGAGATAGGCTGATTTCACAGACCCTGGGAGGGATTGACTTTTGAATGTGTTGACTGCACATTCAGCAGAACCAAAGTGATTGTTAATTGTGTTTGTGCTTTTTTTTAATTTATTTTAAATGAGAAATCAGTGTCTTCAGTTATTGAAGTGGTGTTGCAGGAGGGTACATATTCTGCGTTTTTTTTAAAGATGAATTACAGGAATAAAATGGTTTAATTTGTCATGTTTAGCTAATGTGATCTCTGAAGTCTATCGAAAGCCCCTTTCACACTGGCACTCCTACCCGGGTCATAATCCTGCGTAGTGTGAAACCACGTACCTGGGTCAGACCTGGGTTAACCTGGGTCCCAGCCAACCGCCTTAATGTGGGCTGACATGCTTTGACCCGGGTTGAGCGAGACAAAATGATGGCCGTTGGTGAGCCGACGAAATAACAAACAGCCACGCCTGCGTGAAGGTTTCACTTCCGCAAGGAACGTTTCTGTTTATTCTGTTTAGCCATATCTGCGTTTTATTGAGACTCAGCATGAGCCAGACTGCAGCAGGGATGAAGAAACATTTTCAATCCAGAGAAGCTTGGATGGAAGCGTCCCTAACAAGCTGCTTCCAGGCCATTGATCCGTGCATTGTCACCCAGGTCAACCTGCTTTCTCAAAAGCAGTGTGAAATCACGTACCCGACCCGCATCACACCGGCTCCTGACCCGGGTAGAGCATGCCACTGTGAAGGGGGCTTAAGTCATTCGTCATTGTACGCTACCAGCCTGGCGTTGTGACATTCTCATTTGTCTTGGTATCCTAGGATGCAGCTCGATTGTTTTTATTGCACAGATGGAAATAAGACTCCCATTGCACAGCAGTTTGATTCCTGGTTTTACTAGGTGCACCTGAGCTTGTTCCCTATACACTGGCGAATCAAGATTGTAATAAAACCTGGAATGGGTGAAACTGCTATGCAACAGGAGCCTTATTTTCATCTCTTTTGCATAAACAAAGCAAATTAAATTTTAGATATTCGCTATGTGCAGTTCATGTGGTAACACAACCCTTCCAAAAATCACTTGCTTGACTTGCGCCCAGTGGTTGGGTGAGTTGTCGTGGAAGGGCAAATAAATCACATTGCTGTTGGGTGAGGTGGCAGCGACACATGCTGTTCAGTCTCAATCCGCAGTGTAACAAAAACGTGTTGCTTGTGTGATTAGAACTGTGTTGAAGTCGGGTATAGATGGAGCAATGTTAGAATTATTTATTTATTTTTATTTCTTGTAATTTTCTCTACAGTGCATCCTGCGGTGGTGATACGGCAACGGAAATCATACAGGAGAAAAGACGGGGTGTTCCTTTACTTCGAAGACAATGCGGGGGTCATCGTAAATAACAAAGGAGAAATGAAAGGCAAGTGTTTTTAAATAGTTGGTTTGACCCACTTGTGGGCGGGACTCTGTGCATGTTGATTCTTGATTTTTACAATGCTAAGAGTCATCAGCTAGGAAGTTGCTGTGTTCAAACCTATATACTTTTCTACCAGACCTGGGCTTGGTGGCTATTGTAATTGTGTGATTTTGTAATTTTTAAAAACTAGTGACACTTATCCCACTTAGTGTCATTGTTGCTCCTTTCCGTGTAATATTTAGATATGGGTTAGTTTTATTCACTGAAACAGTCCCTTCCAAAAGCACTTGCTTCGCCTGCACTCAGTGGCTGGGTGAGTTGTCGTGGAATGGGAATAACAAACACATCGCTGTTGGGTGAGAAGGCAGCGACACGTGCTGTTAAATCTCAATCCGCGGTGTGACAGCTCAGAATTGAACCTGCAGGAGAGGTTCAGGGGGGGTTGGGGTGGGTCATTCCTGTTTTTCACTTCCAATTTTTTTTAATTGACTCAATTATTTATTATATCCTTTTCAATTCCCAATTTGAATTGACTCGCAGTGACTTCAATTGAAGTCATTTTGAAGCTCACTTTAACAGAATGCTGCTAACTGCAGTTTTGATCAGTGTGCTGGACAATAAGGAATTGTGAATTGATAAAAAGGAGTTTGAATTGACCCCCAACCCCTTGTTGAAACAGCATGATTTGACTGGTTGTATATGGGTGGAAAAACATAATTCTAGCCAATGGAGACAAACTGTACTAGATTAGAGGGTGCTATTCCTTCTACGCTCTTTTGAGACCAGTGTTTTGTAGCAGTGCAATTAAACAAAGTGTTGTTTTTTTTTTTTTTTTTAACTCTTCCAGGTTCTGCAATCACAGGTCCTGTTGCCAAGGAGTGTGCAGATTTATGGCCCAGGATTGCTTCAAACGCTGGCAGCATTGCGTGAACACAAACCCAGCTATTGTTTGTAAAAATTTAATAAAATGTGGTTCTACCAAAAAAAAAATGTGCAAAGCTCTCTTTGTTTTTATGGAGCCATTCAATTCATGGTTGCATTGGTGCATTCTGTGTTCACTGCTGCAATAAGTAACTAGGGCAGTTTGTCTTGTGAATTGGGGGGAGGAGACTAGATAGAGGCCACATTGCTTTTAGTTTTGCTCTATTGGTGTATATTCATAACCATGCTAGTGATGACTTGCAGAGTCAGATGTTGCTTCTAGAAAGCACTTTATTTTGGGCTGGTTAGGTTGGTTGACCTAGAATGAAATACCAAATACGTTTAACTGCCCAAGATGTGACAATATCCCTCAAAGGCACGCACCCTGCTGTGCCATATTGAGGGTTAGGGTTAGGGATGGCTGGGAGGTAAGTCTTAATAAATAGACCTGGGATTGTTTCCGGGTATTGCCACATCTCTGATGTGATGATGTTGATGTTGTATAGCCCAACCACAGTCTCTTAACCTCGCTCCGAAGAGAGTAGTTGATTACTGATTTAGTGGAGCCGTCTTTATCTGCAATGCATGGAAATTCTATTAAATATGTCGTTCTGGTCTGTGGTCAAAAAAATATAACTTGGTATTAAATGTTAAAGTGCTTTTTTTATTTATATAAATGTCACATTTTATTATGTTCCAAAGAGGTGAAAATTGAATCCAGATAGGTACTGATATTTAAGTAATATATTATTAATTCCGTAGCAGACACCCTTATCCAATATGTCTTGCTGTATGTGCAGTGTCATCACATGATGTATGGCTGGTGTTAATTGTATGAAGCTCGCACAACTTTTCTGTTTTTATAGCATTGCTGAAAGTACAGTGTATATGTTTGGTACAATTGGGTCGTTATACAAAGCAGCAAGATAGCTAGCTCATTCGCGGCTGAGGGATCAGCATTATCTCCAGGAAAATAACTTAATTCTTGACCGCACGGAGGTGTCCACTATGCGTCGTGTTTAAGGCACCCAGCTCTGGGCTGTGATCTCGCCGTTCAAACTGTAAAACAATATTGTTTGACAGAACAAACACGGCTGGGGCGGGTGATCATATTATAATCTTTGCTATTTTCAGTGCGTTTGGCCTGTCTCCGGTACCTTTCACAGCAGGACTACACTTACCAGAATGCACTGGGTGAGAGTTAAAAAGCCTAAGACTGTCCTGTACAACATATTCATATAGGAACCCTATTCAGACCCTGTCCTTTTCAAAACCAAATTACAGCAATGCAATATATTTCGACTAGTTTGTATAGATCACGAGGAAGACTCAGTTTGGACAACCTAAGTGTTTGGCAAAGTAGTCGGCGATTTGATGTGGATAGTGCTGACTGGGCACAGTGCAAGCAGCCGATAAGTTCTGTAGGAACCGTGTGACTATTGTAACTGGTCTTTTTCGATGAACCATGTGCATTTGTTTAACTGTCACGTGTTTGTATCGATCACTGGCGATGGGCCACATAAACCTGATGCGGTGTCACAATTCGGCAGCAACGCAAGAATCTACGTCAGAAAGCGTCCTGCGTCACAAGCGTGACGAAGCCTACTAAAAAAATTGGGGAATTATCCTTATCCAATAAAAAATGCAAACCATTTTTGGAGGGGGAAAAAAAAAACAGATGTCGAGTGCTTCTATTAATCGTGATGTGATAAAAAAAAAAAAGCTGATGGCCACTTAAACATATTATGTGTTGTTTAACTTATATAGGTTACGGTCTGTTGTTAATTTGATTATGTTTCTTGCCAACTCTAAAATAAGCAGTCGAACTGCCCTCCAGCCTCTTGCAGAGAATAGCCTGTGGTTTGCATGGAGACAACAGGCTTGTAAAAGCAATGGTTTCAACCAGGATATTGTCAATGGAAAGCAAACAAGCTACAGAGTTGATAAGAGTTCACTACACATGTAAAGGCGTTACATTGTCACAGGGGGTATAGCTCAGTGGTAGAGCATTTGACTGCAGATCAAGAGGTCCCCGGTTCAAATCCGGATGCCCCCTTAATATATTTTTTTAAAATTGTTTTTTAAGCACTGTAATTGTCAGGAGACTATAACAACAGTTTATGATATTGATTGGAGATTTGCAAACCTACCCCCTGTCAAAACGGCCACAGTTGCCAGATTGTTAACTTGGCAATCCAGCACCTGAAACAATACAGGCCTGTCATGACATTGAGGATTTGCCTAGGACAATGGAAATGTGTATTGACACATCACCGCACCTTACAACAGTGCAGGACTACCTGTCTACATCTGGACTGCCCTCCAGCCTCTTGCAGAGAG